>NC_092733.1:42010913-42287382 GCF_047496885.1 Scyliorhinus torazame | reverse complement strand
AACGCCGGTACTATTCCAATAAATCTCTGCAACAGTGTCTCCCTCCTGAAGGTGCGGGGGCCCACACTGGGCACAGGAGCATTGAGGAGAATATTAATCATCATTTAGGATCAGATTAGGAGCAGGTTAATCATCAACTTCCTGACCAATGGAAACATTGATTTATTATCAATGATAAACAGACTCACTGCGGACCTCCCCAATCCACTCACACTGACCCCCCCGACACACACTGACCCCCCCCGACACACACTGACCCCCCCGACACACACTGACCCCCCCCAGACACACACTGACCCCCCCCCAGACACACACTGACCCCCCCCCAGACACACACTGACCCCCCCAGACACACACTGACCCCCCCCGACACACACTGACCCCCCCCCCCAGACACACACTGACCCCCCCCAGACACACACTGACACCCCCCCCGACACACACTGACCCCCCCCCAGACACACACTGACCCCCCCCCCAGACACACACTGACACCCCCCGACACACACTGACCCCCCCCCAGACACACACTGACCCCCCCCCAGACACACACTGACACCCCCCGACACACACTGACCCCCCCCCAGACACACACTGACCCCCCCAGACACACACTGACCCCCCCCCAGACACACACTGACACCCCCGACACACACTGACCCCCCCCCAGACACACACTGACCCCCCCCAGACACACACTGACCCCCCCCGACACACACTGACCCCCCCGACACACACTGACCCCCCCGACACACACTGACCCCCCCAGACACACACTGACCCCCCCCAGACACACACTGACCCCCCCCGACACACACTGACCCCCCCCCGACACACACTGACCCCCCCGACACACACTGATCCCCCCCGACACACACTGACCCCCCGACACACACTGACCCCCCCGACACACACTGACCCCCCCCCGACACACACTGACCCCCCCCCAGACACACACTGACCCCCCCCAGACACACACTGACTCCCCCCCGACACACACTGACCCCCCCCCAGACACACACTGACCCCCCCCAGACACACACTGACCCCCCCCGACACACACTGACCCCCCCCCCGACACACACTGACCCCCCCCGACACACACTGACCCCCCCCCAGACACACACTGACCCCCCCCAGGACACACACTGACCCCCCCGACACACACTGACCCCCCCCAGACACACACTGACCCCCCCGACACACACTGACCCCCCCCGACACACACTGACCCCCCCGACACACACTGACCCCCCCCGACACACACTGACCCCCCCGACACACACTGACCCCCCCCGACACACACTGACCCCCCCCCAGACACACACTGACCCCCCCCGACACACACTGACCCCCCCCGACACACACTGACCCCCCCCGACACACACTGACCCCCCCGACACACACTGACCCCCCCCC
The DNA here is from genome assembly GCF_047496885.1 of Scyliorhinus torazame. Taxonomy (NCBI): domain Eukaryota; kingdom Metazoa; phylum Chordata; class Chondrichthyes; order Carcharhiniformes; family Scyliorhinidae; genus Scyliorhinus; species Scyliorhinus torazame. The sequence continues at coordinate 42,285,963 of NC_092733.1, read as the reverse complement.
GACACACACTGACCCCCCCCCCGACACACACTGATCCCCCCCGACACACACTGATCCCCCCGACACACACTGACCCCCCCCGACACACACTGACCCCCCCCGACACACACTGACCCCCCCCAGACACACTCTGACACCCCCCAGACACACTCTGACACCCCCCAGACACACACTGACCCCCCCTAGACACACACTGACCCCCCCCAGACACACTCTGACCCCCCCCAGACACACTCTGATCCCCCCCCAGACACACACTGACCCCCCCCAGACACACACTGACCACCCCCAGACACACACGGACCCCCCCCAGACACACACGGACCCCCCCCCCAGACACACACAGACCCCCCCCAGACACACACGGACCCCCCCCAGACACACACGGACCACCCCCCAGACACACACTGACCCCCCCCAGACACACACTGACCCCCACCCAGACACATACGGACCACCCCCAGACACACACGGACCACCCCCCAGACACACACTGACCCCCCCCAGACACACACGGACCCCCCAAACCCACCCACTGACACCCCCCAGACACACACTACTGACCCCCACCCAGACACACACGACACACCCCAGACACCCCCCAGACACACACTGACCCCCCCCAACCCACACCACACGACCACCCCAGACACACACTGACCCCCCCCAGACCACACGACCCCCCCAACACACACCCCCCCCAAACACACACACCCCACCCCACCCACCCCCCCCCCCCCAACCCACCCCCCCCCCACCAACCCCACAGACCCCCCCCACCCCCGACCCCCCCAGACACACACTGACCCCCCCAGACACACACTGACCCCACCCAAGACACACACTGACACCCCGACCCCCCAGACACACACTGACCCCCCCCCAGACACACACTGACCACCCAGACACACACTGACCCCCCCAGACACACACTGACCCCCAAACACACACTGACCCCCACCCCAGACACACACTGACCCCCACCCCAGACACACACTGACCCCCACCCCAGACACACACTGACCCCCACCCCAGACACGACACTGACCCCCACCCCAGACACACACTGATCCCCCAGACCAAGACCCCAGACACACACTGACCCCACCCCAGACACACACTGACCCCACCCAGACACACACTGACCCTCCCCAGACACACACTGACCCCCCCCAGACACACTGACCCCCCAGACACCACTGACCCCCCCAGACACACACACACTGACCCCCCCAGACACACACACTGACCCCACCCCAGACACACACTGACCCCCCCAGACACACACAGACCCCCCAGACACACACACACTGACCCCCCCAGACACACACACACTGACCCCACCCCAGACACACACTGACCCCCCCCAGACACACACTGACCCCCCCAGACACACACTGACCCCCCCCAGACACACTCACACTGACCCCCCCCAGACACACACTGACCCCCCCCAGACACACTCACACTGACCCCCCCAGACACACACACTGACCCCCAGACACACTCTGACCCCCCCCCAGACACACACTGACCCCCCCAGACACACACTGACCCCCCCCAGACACACACACACTGACCCCCCCCCAGACACACACACACTGACCCCCCCCCCAGACACACACACACTGAACCCCCCCAGACACACACTGACCCCCCCCAGACACACACACACTGAACCCTCCCAGACACACACTGACCCCCCCAGACACACACACACTGAACTCCCCAGACACACACTGACCCCCCAGACACACACACACTGACCCCCCCCCAGACACACACACACTGACCCCCCCCAGACACACACACACTGACCCCCCCCCAGACACACACACACTGACCCCCCCCAGACACACACTGACCCCCCCCCCAGACACACACTGACCCCCCCAGACACACACTGACCCCCCCAGACACACACACACTGAACTCCCCCAGACACACACTGACCCCCCCCAGACACACACACACTGACCCCCCCCCAGACACACACACACTGACCCCCCCCAGACACACACACACTGACCCCCCCCCCAGACACACACTGACCCCCCCCAGACACACACACACTGACCCCCCCCCCCAGACACACACACACTGACCCCCCCCAGACACACACACAGAGACCCCCCCAGACACACACACACACTGACCCCCCCCCAGGCACACACACACTGACCCCCCCCCCCAGACACACACACACTGAACCCCCCCCAGACACACACTGACCCCCCCAGACACACACTGACCGCCCCCAGACACACACTGACCCCCCCAGACACACACACACTGACCCCCCCCCCAGACACACACTGACCCCCCTCCAGACACACACTGACCCCTTCCAGACACACACTGACCCCCTCCAGACACACACTGACCCCCTCCAGACACACACTGACCCCCCCAGACACACACTGACCCCCCCCAGACACACACACACTGACCCCCCCCCCCAGACACACACACACTGACCCCCCCCCCAGACACACACACACTGAACCCCCCCAGACACACACTGACCCCCCCCCCAGACACACACACACTGACCCCCCCCCCAGACACACACACACTGATCCCCCCCCCAGACACACACACACTGAACCCCCCAGACACACACTGACCCCCCCCCCAGACACACACACACTGAACCCTCCCAGACACACACTGACCCCCCCAGACACACACACACTGAACTCCCCCAGACACACACTGACCCCCCCAGACACACACACACTGACCCCCCCCCCAGACACACACACACTGACCCCCCCCAGACACACACACACTGACCCCCCCCCAGACACACACACACTGACCCCCCCAGACACACACTGACCCCCCCCCAGACACACACTGACCCCCCCAGACACACACACACTGAACTCCCCCAGACACACACTGACCCCCCCCCAGACACACACACACTGACCCCCCCCCAGACACACACACACACTGACCCCCCCCCAGACACACACACACTGACCCCCCCCCCCAGACACACACTGACCCCCCAGACACACACACACTGACCCCCCCAGACACACACACACTGACCCCCCCCAGACACACACACAGAGACCCCCCCAGACACACACTGACCCCCCCAGACACACACACACACTGACCCCCCCCCCAGGCACACACACACTGACCCCCTCCCCAGACACACACACACTGAACCCCCCCCAGACACACACTGACCCCCCCAGACACACACTGACCGCCCCCAGACACACACTGACCCCCCCAGACACACACACACTGACCCCGCCCCAGACACACACTGACCCCCTCCAGACACACACTGACCCCTTCCAGACACACACTGACCCCCTCCAGACACACACTGACCCCCTCCAGACACACACTGACCCCCCCAGACACACACTGACCCCCCCAGACACACACACACTGACCCCCCCCCAGACACACACACACTGAACCCCCCCAGACACACACTGACCCCCCCAGACACACACACACTGACCCCCCCCCAGACACACACACACTGACCCCCCCAGACACACACACACTGACCCCCCCCAGCACACACACACACTGACCCCCCCAGACACACACTGACTCCCCCAGACACACACACACTGACCCCCCCCAGACACACACTGACCCCCCCAGACACACAGACAAACTGACCACCCCCAGACACACACACACTGACCCCCCCCCCAGACACACAGACACTGACCCCCCCAGACACACACTGACCCCCCCAGACACACACACACTGACCCCCCCCCCCCAGACACACACACACTGACCCCCCCCAGACACACACACACTGACCCCCCCAGACACACACACACACTGACCCCCCCGGTCACACACACACTGACCCCCCCCAGACACACACTGACCCCCCCCAGACACACACTGACCCCCTCCAGACACACACTGACCCCCCCAGACACACACTGACCCCCCCAGACACACACACACACTGACCCCCCCAGACACACACACACTGACCCCCCCCAGACACACACACACTGACCCCCCCAGACACACACCGACCCCCCCCCAGACACACACACACTGACCCCCCCAGACACACACACACTGACCCCCCCCAGACACACACTGACCCCCCCAGACACACACTGACCCCCACCAGTCACACATACACTGACCCCCCCAGACACACACACACTGACCCCCCCAGACACACACACACTGACCCCCCCCAGACGCACACTGACCTCCCCAGACACACACACACTGACCCCCCCCCCAGACACACACACACTGAACCCCCCCAGACACACACACACTGAACCCCCCCAGACACACACTGACCCCCCCAGACACACACTGACCCCCACCAGTCACACACACACTGACCCCCCCAGACACACACACACTGACCCCCCCAGACACACACACACTGACCCCCCCCAGACGCACACTGACCTCCCCAGACACACACACACTGACCCCCCCCCAGACACACACACACTGAACCCCCCCAGACACACACACACTGAACCCCCCCAGACACACACTGACCCCCCCCCCAGTCACACACACACTGACCCCCCCAGACACACACACACTGACCCCCCCAGACACACACACACTGACCCCCCCAGACACACAGTGACCCCCCCCCCAGACACACACTGACCCCCCCAGACACACACACACTGACCCCCCCCCCCAAGACACACACACACTGACCCCCCCCAGACACACACACACTGACCCTCCCAGACACACACACACACTGACCCCCCCAGTCACACACACTGACCCCCCCCCAGACACACACTGACCCCCCCCAGACACACACACATTGACCCCCCCCAGACACACACACACTGACCCCCCCAGACACACACACACTGACCCCCCCAGTCACACACACACTGACCCCCCCCAGACACACACACTCTGACCCCCCCAGACACACACTGACCCCCCCAGACACACACTGACCCCCCCAGACACACACTGACCCCCCCCCAGACACACACTGACCCCCCCAGACACACACTGACCCCCCCAGACACACACTGACCCCCCCCAGACACACACACTCTGACCCCCCCAGACACACACTGACCCCCCCAGACACACTCTGACCCCCCCCAGACACACACTGGCCCCCCCCCAGACACACACTGACCCCCCCCCAGACACACACTGACCCCCCCAGACACACACACTCTGACCCCCCCAGACACACACTGACCCCCCCAGACACACTCTGACCCCCCCAGACACACTCTGACCCCCCCAGACACACTCTGACCCCCCCAGACACACACTGACCCCCCCCCCCAGACACACACTGACCCCCCCAGACACACACTGACCCACCCCAGACACACACTGACCCACCCCAGACACACACTGACCCCCCCAGACACACTGACCCCCCCCAGACACACACTGACCCCCCCAGACACACACACACTGACCCCCCCCAGACACACACACACTGACCCCCCAGACACACACAGTGACCCCCCAGACACACACTGACCCCCCCCAGACACACACACACTGACCCCCCCCAGACACACACTGACCCCCCCCAGACACACACACACTGACCCCCCCCAGACACACACACACTGACCCCCCCCAGACACACACTGACCCCCCCCAGACACACACTGACCCCCCCCAGACACACACACACTGACCCCCCCCAGACACACACACACTGACCCCCCCCAGACACACACACACTGACCCCCCCCAGACACACACTGACCCCCCCAGACACACACACACTGACCCCCCCAGACACACACACACACTGACCCCCCCCAGACACACACTGACCTCCCCCAGACACACACTGACCCCCCCCAGACACACACACACTGACCCCCCCCCAGACACACACTGACCCCCCCCAGACACACACACACTGACCCCCCGACACACACTGACCCCCCCCAGACACACACTGACCCCCCCCCAGACACACACTGACCCCCCAGACACACACCTGACCCCCCCCAGACACACACTGACCCCCCCCAGCCCACAACCCCCCAGCACACCTGACCCCCCCAACCCACACACTGACCCCCCCGACACACACTGACCCCCCCAGACACACACTGACCCCCCCAGACACAATCTGATCCCCCCCCAGACACACACACTGACCCCCCCAGACACACTCTGACCCCCCCCAGACACACACTGACCCCCCCAGACACACACTGACCCCCCCAGACACACACACACTGACCCCCCCCCCCAGACACACTCTGACCCCCCCCCCAGACACACACTGCCCCCCCCCCAGACACACACTGACCCCCCCCGACACACACTGACCCCCCCCGACACACACTGACCCCCCTCAGACACACACACTCTGACCCCCCCAGACACACACACACTGACCCCCCCCAGACACACACTGACCCCCCCAGACACACACTGACCCCCCCAGACACACACTGACCCCCCCCAGACACACACTGACCCCCCCCAGACACACACTGACCCCCCCAGACACACACACACTGACCCCCCCAGACACACACTGACCCCCCCCCAGACACACACTGACCCCCCCCAGACACACACACTCTGACCCCCCCAGACACACTCTGACCCCCCCAGACACACTCTGACCCCCCCAGACACACACTGACCCCCCCCAGACACACACTGACCCCCCCCAGACACACACTGACCCCCCCCAGACACACACTGACCCCCCCCAGACACACACTGACCCCCCCCAGACACACACTGACCCCCCCCAGACACACTCTGACCCCCCCAGACACACACTGACCCCCCCCAGACACACACTGACCCCCCCAGACACACACTGACCCCCCCAGACACACACACTGACCCCCCCAGACACACACACACTGACCCCCCCCAGACACACACTGACCCCCCCAGACACACACACACTGACCCCCCCCAGACACACTCTGACCCCCCCAGACACACACTGACCCCCCCAGACACACACTGACCCCCCCAGACACACACTGACCCCCCCAGACACACACTGACCCCCCCAGACACACACTGACCCCCCCCCAGACACACACTGACCCCCCCAGACACACACTGACCCCCCCAGACACACACTGACCCCCCCCAGACACACACACTCTGACCCCCCCAGACACACACTGACCCCCCCAGACACACTCTGACCCCCCCCCAGACACACACTGGCCCCCCCCCAGACACACACTGACCCCCCCCCAGACACACACTGACCCCCCCCCCAGACACACACACTCTGACCCCCCCAGACACACACTGACCCCCCCAGACACACTCTGACCCCCCCAGACACACTCTGACCCCCCCAGACACACTCTGACCCCCCCAGACACACACTGACCCCCCCCCAGACACACACTGACCCCCCCCAGACACACACTGACCCCCCCAGACACACACTGACCCACCCCAGACACACACTGACCCACCCCAGACACACACTGACCCCCCCAGACACACACTGACCCCCCCCAGACACACACTGACCCCCCCAGACACACACACACTGACCCCCCCCAGACACACACACACTGACCCCCCAGACACACACACACACTGACCCCCCCCCAGACACACAGTGACCCCCCAGACACACACTGACCCCCCCCAGACACACACACACTGACCCCTCCCAGACACACACTGACCCCCCCAGACACACACACACTGACCCCCCCCAGACACACACTGACCCCCCCAGACACACAGACAAACTGACCACCCCCAGACACACACACACTGACCCCCCCCCAGACACACAGACACTGACCCCCCCAGACACACACTGACCCCCCCAGACACACACACACTGACCCCCCCCCCCAGACACACACACACTGACCCCCCCCAGACACACACACACTGACCCCCCCAGACACACACACACACTGACCCCCCCGGTCACACACACACTGACCCCCCCCAGACACACACTGACCCCCCCCAGACACACACTGACCCCCTCCAGACACACACTGACCCCCCCAGACACACACTGACCCCCCCAGACACACACACACACTGACCCCCCCAGACACACACACACTGACCCCCCCCAGACACACACACACTGACCCCCCCAGACACACACCGACCCCCCCCCAGACACACACACACTGACCCCCCCAGACACACACACACTGACCCCCCCCAGACACACACTGACCCCCCCAGACACACACTGACCCCCACCAGTCACACATACACTGACCCCCCCAGACACACACACACTGACCCCCCCAGACACACACACACTGACCCCCCCCAGACGCACACTGACCTCCCCAGACACACACACACTGACCCCCCCCCCAGACACACACACACTGAACCCCCCCAGACACACACACACTGAACCCCCCCAGACACACACTGACCCCCCCAGACACACACTGACCCCCACCAGTCACACACACACTGACCCCCCCAGACACACACACACTGACCCCCCCAGACACACACACACTGACCCCCCCCAGACGCACACTGACCTCCCCAGACACACACACACTGACCCCCCCCCAGACACACACACACTGAACCCCCCCAGACACACACACACTGAACCCCCCCAGACACACACTGACCCCCCCCCCAGTCACACACACACTGACCCCCCCAGACACACACACACTGACCCCCCCAGACACACACACACTGACCCCCCCAGACACACAGTGACCCCCCCCCCAGACACACACTGACCCCCCCAGACACACACACACTGACCCCCCCCCCCCAAGACACACACACACTGACCCCCCCCAGACACACACACACTGACCCTCCCAGACACACACACACACTGACCCCCCCAGTCACACACACTGACCCCCCCCCAGACACACACTGACCCCCCCCAGACACACACACATTGACCCCCCCCAGACACACACACACTGACCCCCCCAGACACACACACACTGACCCCCCCAGTCACACACACACTGACCCCCCCCAGACACACACACTCTGACCCCCCCAGACACACACTGACCCCCCCAGACACACACTGACCCCCCCAGACACACACTGACCCCCCCCCAGACACACACTGACCCCCCCAGACACACACTGACCCCCCCAGACACACACTGACCCCCCCCAGACACACACACTCTGACCCCCCCAGACACACACTGACCCCCCCAGACACACTCTGACCCCCCCCAGACACACACTGGCCCCCCCCCAGACACACACTGACCCCCCCCCAGACACACACTGACCCCCCCAGACACACACACTCTGACCCCCCCAGACACACACTGACCCCCCCAGACACACTCTGACCCCCCCAGACACACTCTGACCCCCCCAGACACACTCTGACCCCCCCAGACACACACTGACCCCCCCCCCCAGACACACACTGACCCCCCCAGACACACACTGACCCACCCCAGACACACACTGACCCACCCCAGACACACACTGACCCCCCCAGACACACTGACCCCCCCCAGACACACACTGACCCCCCCAGACACACACACACTGACCCCCCCCAGACACACACACACTGACCCCCCAGACACACACAGTGACCCCCCAGACACACACTGACCCCCCCCAGACACACACACACTGACCCCCCCCAGACACACACTGACCCCCCCCAGACACACACACACTGACCCCCCCCAGACACACACACACTGACCCCCCCCAGACACACACTGACCCCCCCCAGACACACACTGACCCCCCCCAGACACACACACACTGACCCCCCCCAGACACACACACACTGACCCCCCCCAGACACACACACACTGACCCCCCCCAGACACACACTGACCCCCCCAGACACACACACACTGACCCCCCCAGACACACACACACACTGACCCCCCCCAGACACACACTGACCTCCCCCAGACACACACTGACCCCCCCAGACACACACACACTGACCCCCCCCAGACACACACTGACCCCCCCCAGACACACACACACACTGACCCCCCCGACACACACTGACCCCCCCCAGTCACACACACACTGACCCCCCCCAGACACACACTGACCCCCCCAGACACACACACTCTGACCCCCCCAGACACACACTGACCCCCCCAGACACAATCTGATCCCCCCCCAGACACACACACTGACCCCCCCAGACACACTCTGACCCCCCCCAGACACACACTGACCCCCCCAGACACACACTGACCCCCCCAGACACACACACACTGACCCCCCCCCCCAGACACACTCTGACCCCCCCCCCAGACACACACTGCCCCCCCCCCAGACACACACTGACCCCCCCCGACACACACTGACCCCCCCCGACACACACTGACCCCCCTCAGACACACACACTCTGACCCCCCCAGACACACACACACTGACCCCCCCCAGACACACACTGACCCCCCCAGACACACACTGACCCCCCCAGACACACACTGACCCCCCCCAGACACACACTGACCCCCCCCAGACACACACTGACCCCCCCAGACACACACACACTGACCCCCCCAGACACACACTGACCCCCCCCCAGACACACACTGACCCCCCCCAGACACACACACTCTGACCCCCCCAGACACACTCTGACCCCCCCAGACACACTCTGACCCCCCCAGACACACACTGACCCCCCCCAGACACACACTGACCCCCCCCAGACACACACTGACCCCCCCCAGACACACACTGACCCCCCCCAGACACACACTGACCCCCCCAGACACACACTGACCCCCCCAGACACACACACTGACCCCCCCAGACACACACACACTGACCCCCCCCAGACACACACTGACCCCCCCAGACACACACACACTGACCCCCCCCAGACACACTCTGACCCCCCCAGACACACACTGACCCCCCCAGACACACACTGACCCCCCCAGACACACACTGACCCCCCCAGACACACACTGACCCCCCCAGACACACACTGACCCCCCCCCAGACACACACTGACCCCCCCAGACACACACTGACCCCCCCAGACACACACTGACCCCCCCCAGACACACACACTCTGACCCCCCCAGACACACACTGACCCCCCCAGACACACTCTGACCCCCCCCCAGACACACACTGGCCCCCCCCCAGACACACACTGACCCCCCCCCAGACACACACTGACCCCCCCCCCAGACACACACACTCTGACCCCCCCAGACACACACTGACCCCCCCAGACACACTCTGACCCCCCCAGACACACTCTGACCCCCCCAGACACACTCTGACCCCCCCAGACACACACTGACCCCCCCCCAGACACACACTGACCCCCCCCCAGACACACACTGACCCCCCCCAGACACACACTGACCCCCCCAGACACACACTGACCCACCCCAGACACACACTGACCCACCCCAGACACACACTGACCCCCCCAGACACACACTGACCCCCCCCAGACACACACTGACCCCCCCAGACACACACACACTGACCCCCCCCAGACACACACACACTGACCCCCCAGACACACACACACACTGACCCCCCCCCAGACACACAGTGACCCCCCAGACACACACTGACCCCCCCCAGACACACACACACTGACCCCTCCCAGACACACACTGACCCCCCCAGACACACACACACTGACCCCCCCCAGACACACACACACTGACCCCCCCCCAGACACACACTGACCTCCCCCAGACACACACTGACCCCCCCCAGACACACACTGACCCCCCCCAGACACACACACACTGACCCCCCCCAGACACACACTGACCCCCCCAGACACACACACACTGACCCCCCCAGACACACACACACACTGACCCCCCCCCAGACACACACTGACCTCCCCCAGACACACACTGACCCCCCCAGACACACACACACTGACCCCCCCCAGACACACACACACACTGACCCCCCCGACACACACTGACCCCCCCCAGTCACACACACACTGACCCCCCCCAGACACACACTGACCCCCCCAGACACACACACTCTGACCCCCCCAGACACACACTGACCCCCCCAGACACAATCTGATCCCCCCCCAGACACACACACTGACCCCCCCAGACACACTCTGACCCCCCCCAGACACACACTGACCCCCCCAGACACACACTGACCCCCCCAGACACACACTGACCCCCCTCAGACACACACTGACCCCCCCAGACACACACTGACCCCCCCAGACACACACTGACCCCCCCCAGACACACACTGACCCCCCCCCAGACACACACTGACCCCCCCAGACACACACACACTGACCCCCCCAGACACACACTGACCCCCCCCCAGACACACACTGACCCCCCCCCAGACACACACACTCTGACCCCCCCAGACACACTCTGACCCCCCCAGACACACACTGACCCCCCCAGACACACACTGACCCCCCCCAGACACACACTGACCCCCCCCAGACACACACTGACCCCCCCCAGACACACTCTGACCCCCCCAGACACACACTGACCCCCCCCAGACACACACTGACCCCCCCAGACACACACTGACCCCCCCAGACACACACACTGACCCCCCCCAGACACACACTGACCCCCCCAGACACACACACACTGACCCCCCCAGACACACTCTGACCCCCCCAGACACACACTGACCCCCCCAGACACACACTGACCCCCCCAGACACACACTGACCCCCCCAGACACACACTGACCCCCCCAGACACACACACACTGACCCCCCCAGACACACACTGACCCCCCCAGACACACACTGACCCCCCCCAGACACACACTGACCCCCCCCAGACACACACTGACCCCCCCCAGACACACACTGACCCCCCCCAGACACACACTGACCCCCCCAGACACACACACTGACCCCCCCAGACACACACACACTGACCCCCCCCAGACACACACTGACCCCCCCAGACACACACACACTGACCCCCCCCAGACACACTCTGACCCCCCCAGACACACACTGACCCCCCCAGACACACACTGACCCCCCCAGACACACACTGACCCCCCCAGACACACACACACTGACCCCCCCAGACACACACTGACCCCCCCAGACACACACTGACCCCCCCAGACACACACTGACCCCCCCCAGACACACACTGACCCCCCCCAGACACACACTGACCCCCCCCAGACACACACTGACCCCCCCCGACACACACACACTGACCCCCCCAGACACACTCTGACCCCCCCCCCCAGACACACTCTGACCCCCCCAGACACACACTGACCCCCCCCAGACACACTCTGACCCCCCCCCAGACACACACTGACCCCCCCCCAGACACACTCTGACCCCCCCCAGACACACACTGACCCCCCCAGACACACACTGACCCCCCCAGACACACACTGACCCCCCCAGACACACACTGACCCCCCCAGACACACACTGACCCCCCCCCAGACACACACACACTGACCCCCCCCCCCCAGACACACTCTGACCCCCCCCAGACACACACTGCCCCCCCCAGACACACACTGACCCCCCCCGACACACACTGACCCCCCTCAGACACACACTGACCCCCCTCAGACACACACACTCTGACCCCCCCCAGACACACACACTCTGACCCCCCCCAGACACACACACTCTGACTCCCCCAGACACACACACACTGCCCCCCCCAGACACACACTGACCCCCCCAGACACACACTGACCCCCCCCAGACACACACTGACCCCCCCAGACACACACTGACCCCCCCCAGACACACACTGACCCCCCCCCCAGACACACACTGACCCCCCCAGACACACACACACTGACCCCCCCAGACACACACTGACCCCCCCCCAGACACACACTGACCCCCCCAGACACACACACACTGACCCCCCCAGACACACACTGACCCCCCCCCAGACACACACTGACCCCCCCGCAGACACACACACTCTGACCCCCCCAGACACACTCTGACCCCCCCAGACACACTCTGACCCCCCCAGACACACTCTGACCCCCCCAGACACACACTGACCCCCCCCAGACACACACTGACCCCCCCCAGACACACACTGACCCCCCCCAGACACACACTGACCCCCCCCAGACACACTCTGACCCCCCCAGACACACACTGACCCCCCCCAGACACACACTGACCCCCCCAGACACACACTGACCCCCCCAGACACACACACTGACCCCCCCAGACACACACACACTGACCCCCCCCAGACACACACTGACCCCCCCAGACACACACACACTGACCCCCCCCAGACACACTCTGACCCCCCCAGACACACACTGACCCCCCCAGACACACACTGACCCCCCCAGACACACACTGACCCCCCCAGACACACACTGACCCCCCCAGACACACACTGACCCCCCCCCAGACACACACTGACCCCCCCAGACACACACTGACCCCCCCAGACACACACTGACCCCCCCCAGACACACACACTCTGACCCCCCCAGACACACACTGACCCCCCCAGACACACTCTGACCCCCCCCCAGACACACACTGGCCCCCCCCCAGACACACACTGACCCCCCCCAGACACACACTGACCCCCCCCCCAGACACACACACTCTGACCCCCCCAGACACACACTGACCCCCCCAGACACACTGACCCCCCCAGACACACTCTGACCCCCCCAGACACACTCTGACCCCCCCAGACACACACTGACCCCCCCCCAGACACACACTGACCCCCCCCAGACACACACTGACCCCCCCAGACACACACTGACCCACCCCAGACACACACTGACCCACCCCAGACACACACTGACCCCCCCAGACACACACTGACCCCCCCCAGACACACACTGACCCCCCCAGACACACACACACTGACCCCCCCCAGACACACACACACTGACCCCCCAGACACACACACACACTGACCCCCCCCCAGACACACAGTGACCCCCCAGACACACACTGACCCCCCCCAGACACACACACACTGACCCCTCCCAGACACACACTGACCCCCCCAGACACACACACACTGACCCCCCCCAGACACACACACACTGACCCCCCCCCAGACACACACTGACCTCCCCCAGACACACACTGACCCCCCCCAGACACACACTGACCCCCCCCAGACACACACACACTGACCCCCCCCAGACACACACTGACCCCCCCAGACACACACACACTGACCCCCCCAGACACACACACACACTGACCCCCCCCCCAGACACACACTGACCTCCCCCAGACACACACTGACCCCCCCAGACACACACACACTGACCCCCCCCAGACACACACACACACTGACCCCCCCGACACACACTGACCCCCCCCAGTCACACACACACTGACCCCCCCCAGACACACACTGACCCCCCCAGACACACACACTCTGACCCCCCCAGACACACACTGACCCCCCCAGACACAATCTGATCCCCCCCCAGACACACACACTGACCCCCCCAGACACACTCTGACCCCCCCCAGACACACACTGACCCCCCCAGACACACACTGACCCCCCCAGACACACACTGACCCCCCTCAGACACACACACTCTGACCCCCCCAGACACACACACACTGACCCCCCCCAGACACACACTGACCCCCCCAGACACACACTGACCCCCCCAGACACACACTGACCCCCCCCCAGACACACACTGACCCCCCCCCAGACACACACTGACCCCCCCAGACACACACACACTGACCCCCCCAGACACACACTGACCCCCCCCCAGACACACACTGACCCCCCCCCAGACACACACACTCTGACCCCCCCAGACACACTCTGACCCCCCCAGACACACTCTGACCCCCCCAGACACACACTGACCCCCCCAGACACACACTGACCCCCCCCAGACACACACTGACCCCCCCCAGACACACACTGACCCCCCCCAGACACACACTGACCCCCCCCAGACACACTCTGACCCCCCCAGACACACACTGACCCCCCCCAGACACACACTGACCCCCCCAGACACACACTGACCCCCCCAGACACACACACTGACCCCCCCCAGACACACACTGACCCCCCCAGACACACACACACTGACCCCCCCAGACACACTCTGACCCCCCCAGACACACACTGACCCCCCCAGACACACACTGACCCCCCCAGACACACACTGACCCCCCCAGACACACACTGACCCCCCCAGACACACACACACTGACCCCCCCAGACACACACTGACCCCCCCAGACACACACTGACCCCCCCCAGACACACACTGACCCCCCCCAGACACACACTGACCCCCCCCAGACACACACTGACCCCCCCCAGACACACACTGACCCCCCCAGACACACACACTGACCCCCCCCAGACACACACACACTGACCCCCCCCAGACACACACTGACCCCCCCAGACACACACACACTGACCCCCCCCAGACACACTCTGACCCCCCCAGACACACACTGACCCCCCCAGACACACACTGACCCCCCCAGACACACACTGACCCCCCCAGACACACACACACTGACCCCCCCAGACACACACTGACCCCCCCAGACACACACTGACCCCCCCCAGACACACACTGACCCCCCCCAGACACACACTGACCCCCCCCAGACACACACTGACCCCCCCCGACACACACACACTGACCCCCCCAGACACACTCTGACCCCCCCCCAGACACACTCTGACCCCCCCAGACACACACTGACCCCCCCCAGACACACTCTGACCCCCCCCCAGACACACACTGACCCCCCCCCAGACACACTCTGACCCCCCCCAGACACACACTGACCCCCCCAGACACACACTGACCCCCCCAGACACACACTGACCCCCCCAGACACACACTGACCCCCCCAGACACACACTGACCCCCCCCCAGACACACACACACTGACCCCCCCCCCCAGACACACTCTGACCCCCCCCAGACACACACTGCCCCCCCCAGACACACACTGACCCCCCCCGACACACACTGACCCCCCTCAGACACACACTGACCCCCCTCAGACACACACACTCTGACCCCCCCCAGACACACACACTCTGACCCCCCCCAGACACACACACTCTGACTCCCCCAGACACACACACACTGCCCCCCCCAGACACACACTGACCCCCCCAGACACACACTGACCCCCCCAGACACACACTGACCCCCCCAGACACACACTGACCCCCCCCCAGACACACACTGACCCCCCCCCAGACACACACTGACCCCCCCAGACACACACACACTGACCCCCCCAGACACACACTGACCCCCCCCCAGACACACACTGACCCCCCCCAGACACACACACTCTGACCCCCCCAGACACACTCTGACCCCCCCCAGACACACTCTAACCCCCCCAGACACACACTGACCCCCCCAGACACACTCTAACCCCCCCAGACACACACTGACCCCCCCCAGACACACACTGACCCCCCCCAGACACACACTGACCCCCCCCAGACACACACTGACCCCCCCAGACACACACTGACCCCCCCAGACACACACACACTGACCCCCCCAGACACACACTGACCCCCCCCCAGACACACACTGACCCCCCCCAGACACACACACTCTGACCCCCCCAGACACACTCTGACCCCCCCAGACACACTCTAACCCCCCCCAGACACACTCTAACCCCCCCCGACACACACTGACCCCCCCCGACACACACTGACCCCCCCCAGACACACACTGACCCCCCCCAGACACACACTGACCCCCCCCAGACACACACTGACCCCCCCCAGACACACACTGACCCCCCCCCCAGACACACACTGACCCCCCCCCAGACACACACTGACCCCCCCAGACACACTCTGACCCCCCCAGACACACTCTGACCCCCCCAGACACACACACACTGACCCCCCCAGACACACACACACTGACCCCCCCAGACACACACACACTGACCCCCCCCCAGACACACACTGACCCCCCCCAGACACACACTGACCCCCCCCAGACACACACTGACCCCCCCAGACACACACACTGACCCCCCCAGACACACACACACTGACCCCCCCAGACACACACTGACCCCCCCAGACACACACACTGACCCCCCCCAGACACACACACACTGACCCCCCCAGACACACACACACTGACCCCCCCCCAGACACACACACTGACCCCCCCAGACACACACACACTGACCCCCCCAGACACACACTGACCCCCCCAGACACACACACTGACCCCCCCCAGACACACACTGACCCCCCCCAGACACACACTGACCCCCCCCAGACACACACACACTGACCCCCCCCAGACACAGTGACCACGCCCTTGTCCCCTGATTGGCTGCTGACGCCCGGTGCTGCTCCCTGATTGGGTGATCTGTTCCGCTCCCCATGATTAGCCGCAGCCCCTGGGTTCGGCTCGCTGATTGGTCCCCGAGCTGCCAATCCGAGCGGGCGGGATCCGGCCCCAGTCTCCGCGGGGGGGGGGGGGGGAGCTGGAGTCTGATCCCCCCCCCGGCTGTCTCCCACCTCCTCCTCCCGCCGGCCCGGCCCCGGCCCCGCTCCCCGGCCCCGGCCCCGCTCCCCGGCCCGCTCCTACCTGCAGCGCCTCGCCGGCCATCCCGCCGCCCGGGCCCCGCTCCTCCGGCCCCGCAGCCTTTCCGGGAGCACAGCGCATGCCCCGGCCCCGCCCGCGTCACCGGCCCCGCCTCCCCAGCGCGTCACCGGCCCCGCCTCCCCAGCGCGTCACCGGCCCCGCCTCCCCAGCGCGTCACCGGCCCCGCCTCCCCAGCGCGTCACCGGCCCCGCCTCCCAACGCGCGTCACCGGCCCCGCCTCCCAACGCGCGTCACCTGCCCCGCCTCCCAAAGCGCGTCACCGGCCCCGCCTCCCAAAAACGTCACCGGCCCCGCCTCCCAACGCGCGTCACCGGCCCCGCCTCCCAAAACGCGTCACCGGCCCCTGGAGGAGAGACAGGGAACAGCAGCCACTCCCCCATCCACAAGTTCAAGCTGCTGAAGGACAGCAGTGGCTGAGGTGAGGGTGTCGGCGGGGGAAGGACAGCCAGCATCTGGCAGCATCTGGGAACGTCTGCACCGGCCTGTGGGAGGCCACTGTGAGGGCGATCCGGGCGGCCAGGGCCCGGACCCTGGACAAACATCAGTGAGCGAGCACAGGGCACGGCCAATCAGCAGGCAGGACACTCGGGGGTGGGATCACGGGCCCCGCCACCGCAGGGTGTGTGGACAGTACCACCCCTCCAGCACGTGGCTCACTGAGCTACTGGGTCAATAATCACATTGAACTAACTTCAAAGTCGAGAGTATCTTTTGGTCAAAGCTGCATCCAGTTGCAGCCAGTGTTATCCCAGTGTACCGAACACGGCACCGGGGGACTACTAATTTAAGGTGGCTTTCCTCAGTCCGTTCTGTGACGACCAGCAAATGGCCCCAATCGCTTATGTCACAATTAGGCTTCAATGAAGTTACTGTGAAAAGTTAGGAAGGCTAAAAGAAATGTCATTGGCGAACAGGACTAATGAAAATCCTAAGGCTTTTTATGCATATGTAAAGAGCAAGAGGGTACCAGACAACATCGAACATTACAGCGCAGTACAGGCCCTTCGGCCCTCGATGTTGCGCCGACCTGTGAAACCACTCTAAAGCCCATCTACACTATTCCCTTATCGTCCATATGTCTATCCAATGACCATTTGAATGCCCTTAGTGTTGGCGAGTCCACTACTGTTGCAGGCAGAGCATTCCACGCCCTTACTACTCTCTGAGTAAAGAACCTACCTCTGACATCTGTCTTATATCTATCTCCCCTCAATTTAAAGCTATGTCCCCTCGTGCTAGACATCACCATCCAAGGAAAAAGGCTCTCACTGTCCACCCTATCCAATCCTCTGATCATCTTGTATGTCTCAATTAAGTCACCTCTTAACCTTCTTCTCTCTAACAAAAACAGCCTCAAGTCCCTCAGCCTTTCCTCATAAGATCTTCCCTCCATACCAGGCAACATTCTGGTAAATCTCCTCTGCACCCTTTCCAATGCTTCCACATTCTTCCTATAATGCGGCGACCAGAACTGCACACAGTATTCCAAGTGTGGCCGTACCAATGTCTTGTACAACTTCAACAAGACGTCCCAACTCCTGTATTCAATGTTCTGACCAATGAAACCAAGCATGCCGAATGCCTTCTTCACCACCCTGTCCACCTGCGACTCCACCTTCAAGGAGCTATGAACCTGTACTCAAGGAGCTATGAACCTAGATCTCTTTGTTCTATAACTCTCCCCAACGCCATACCATTAACTGAGTAGGTCCTGGCCTGATTTGATCTGCCAAAATGCATCACCTCACATTTATCTAAATTAAACTCCATCTGCCATTCGTCGACCCACTGGCCTAATTGATCAAGATCCCGTTGCAATCCTAGATAACCTTCTTCACTATCCACTGTGCCACCAATCTTGGTGTCATCTGCAAACTTACTAACCATGCCTCCTAAATTCTCATCCAAATCATTAATATAAATCACAAATAACAGTGGACCCAGCACCGATCCCTGAGGCACACCACTGGTCACAGGCCTCCAGTTTGAAAAACAACCCTCTACAACCACCCTCTGCCTTCTGTCGTCCAGCCAATTTTGAATCCAATTGGCAACCTCACCCTGGATCCCGTGAGCTTTAACCTTCTGCAACAACCTACCATGCGGTACCTTGTCAAAGGCTTTGCTAAAGTCCATGTAGACAACGTCTACTGCACTGCCCTCATCTACCTTCTTGGTCACCCCCTCAAAAAACTCAATCAAATTTGTGAGACATGATTTTCCACGCACAAAGCCATGCTGACTGCCCCGAATCAGTCTTTGCCTCTCTAAATGCTTGTAGATCCTGTCTCTCAGAATACCTTCTAGCAACTTACCTACTGCAGACGGTAGGCTCACCGGTCTGTACTTCCCAGGCTTTTCCCTGCTGCCCTTCTTAAACAAGGGCACAACATTCGCCACTCTCCAATCTTCAGGCACCTCACCTGTGGCTGCCGATGATTCAAATATCTCTGTGAGGGGACCCGCAATTTCCTCCCTAGCCTCCCACAACATCCTGGGATACATTTCATCAGGTCCCGGGGATTTATCTACCTTGATGTTGTGCTTTCTTGGTGGTAGCGTCGACGTGGGTGGACAAACAAAGAACAAAGAAATTTACAGCACAGGAACAGGCCCTTCGGCCCTCCGAGCCCGTGCCAACCATGCTGCCCGACTAAACTACAATCTTCCTGGGTCCGTATCCCTCTATTCCCATCCTATTCATGTATTTGTCAAGATGCCCCTTAAATGTCACTATCGTCCCTGCTTCCACCACCTCCACCGGTAGCGAGTTCCAGGCACCCACGACCCTCTGCGTAAAAAACTTGCCTCATACATCTACTCTAAACCTTGCCCCTCTCACCTTAAACCTATGCCCCCTAGTAATTGACCCCTCTACCCTGGGGGAAAGCCTCTGACTATCCACTCTGTCTATGCCCCTCATAATTTTGTAGACCTCTATCAGGTCTCCCCTCAACCTCCTTCGTTCCAGTGAGAACAAACCGAGTTTATTCAACCGCTCCTCATAGCTAATGCCCTCCATACCAGGCAACATTCTGGTAAATCTCTTCTGCACCCTCTCTAAAGCCTCCACATCCTTCTGGTAGTGTGGCGACCAGAATTGAACACTATACTCCAAGTGTGGCCTAACTAAGGTTCTATACAGCTGCAACATGACTTGCCAATTCTTATACTCAATGCCCCGGCCAATGAAGGCAAGCATGCCGTATGCCTTCTTGACTACCTTCTCCACCTGTGTTGCCCCTTTCAATGACCTGTGGACCTGTACTCCTAGATCTCTTTGACTTTCAATACTCTTGAGGGTTCTACCATTCACTGTATATTCCCTACCTGCATTAGACCTTCCAAAATGCATTACCTCACATTTGTCCGGATTAAACTCCATCTGCCATCTCTCCGCCCAAGTCTCCAAACAATCTAAATCCTGCTGTATTCTCCGACAGTCCTCATCGCTATCCGCAATTCCACCAACCTTTGTGTCGTCTGCAAACTTACTAATCAGACCAGTTACATTTTCCTCCAAATCATTTATATATACTACAAAGAGCAAATGTCCCAGCACTGATCCCTGTGGAACACCACTGGTCACAGCCCTCCAATGAGAAAAGCATCCTTCCATTGCTACTCTCTGCCTTCTATGGCCTAGCCAGTTCTGTATCCACCTTGCCAGCTCACCCCTGATCCCTTGTGACTTCACCTTTTGTACTTGTACATGGTAGACTTACCATGAGGGACCTTGTCAAAGGCCTTACTGAAGTCCATATAGACAACATCCACTGCCCTACCTGCATCAATCATCTTTGTGACCTCCTCGCAAAACTCTATCAAGTTAGTGAGACACGACCTCCCCTTCACAAAACCATGCTGCCTCTCACTAATACGTCCATTTGCTTCCAAATGGGAGTAGATCCTGTCTCGAAGAATTCTCTCCAGTAATTTCCCTACCACTGAAGTAAGGCTCACCGGCCTGTAGTTCCCTGGATTATCCTTGCTACCCTTCTTAAACAGAGGAACAATATTGGCTATTCTCCAGTCCTCCGGGACATCACCTGAAGACAGTGAGGATCCAAAGATTTCTGTCAAGGCCTCAGCAATTTCCTCTCCAGCCTCCTTCAGTATTCTGTGGTAGATCCCATCAGGCCCTGGGGACTTATCTACCTTAATACCTTAATATTCACAAAACCATGCTGCCTCTCACTAATACGGACCAGGACAGATTTTTGGAGATGTGCACCCCTAGGAATTTGAAACGGCTAACCATCTCCACCTCGGCCCCGTTGATGCTGACACGGGTGTGTACAGTACTTTGCTTCCTGAAGTCAATGACCAGCTCTTTAGTTTTGCTGGCATTGAGGGAGAGATTGTTGTCGCTACACCACTCCACTAGGTTCTCTATCTCCCTCCTGTATTCTCATAGTAATCATAGAATTTACAGTGCAGAAGGAGGCCATTCGGCCCATCGAGTCTGCACCGGCTCTTGGAAAGAGCACCCTACCCAAGGTCGACACCTCCACCCCATCCCCATAACCCAGTAACCCCACCCAACACTAAGGGCAATTTTGGACACTACGGGCAATTTATCATGGCCAATCCACCTAACCTGCACATCTTTGGACTGTGGGAGGAAACCGGAGCACCCGGAGGAAACCCACGCACACACGGGGAGGACGTGCAGACTCCACACAGACAGTGACCCAAGCCGGAATCGAACCTGGGACCCTGGAGCTGTGAAGCAATTGTGCTATCCACAATGCTACCGTGCTGCCCTGAGTCGTAGTTATTCGAGATCCAGCCCACTATGGTCGTATTGTCAGCAAACTTGTAGAGTTGGAACCATGTTTTGCCACGCAGTCGTGTGTGTACAGGGAGTAGAGTAGGGGGCTAAGTACGCAGCCTTGCGGGGCCGCAGCATTGAGGACTATTGTGGAGGAGGTGTTGTTGTTCATTCTTACTGATTGTGGCCTGTTGGTCAGAAAGTCGAGTGTCCAGTTGCAGAGGGAGGACCCAAGAGCTAGGTTTTGGAGCTTTGATATGAGCTTGGCTGGGATTATGGTGTTGAAGGCGGAGCTGTAGTCAATAAATAGGAGTCTGATGTAGGAGTCCTTGTTGTCGAGATGCTCCAGGGATGAGTGTAGGGCCAGGGAGATGGTGTCTGATGTGGACCGGTTGCAGCGGTATGCGAATTGCAGTGGATCAAGGCGTTCTGGGAGTATGGAGGTGATGCGCTTCACGATTAACCTCTCGAAGCACTTCATTACGACTGAAATCAGGGCCACCGGACGGTAGTCATTGAGGCACGTTGCCTGGTTCTTCTTTGGCACCGGTATGATGGTGGTTGTGGCGCACAAAGACTCCGTGAGACGAATATAGTGAAGTCGATGAGGCTTTATTAAGCGTGTCTGTTCCCCCGCAGCCCGATAGTAAACTGGCCTGCGGGGGAAGGCACCGGCTTCTTATACTTCGCCTTCAGGGCGGAGTATGAGGTCAACGGCCAACCAGGACCCGGGATCTGTCAGCCAATGACATTAGGGCTTCCAGTCCCACATGACCCCCAATACATACTACCACATTCACCCCTTGTCAAAAATGAACCCGGCGGGGTGATGCTTCGTATGGTGGTAAGGGTTTACAGTACTGGTCCTGGGAGGATAGAACAGTTACATGGTAGGACCGTATTGGACAGTATCGTCCTGTTACAACTATTTACAGAGGATATAGGAAAAACAAAATGTTCATTGGACAGTCCATCTTTGTTTTACATCGACGCCACGAGTCGGTCGGGCGGTCTGGTCGTCTGTGTCGATCGCCTCGGCCCCGGCGGTGGTGGTGGTGCTTGTACCAGCGTTGTCGCCTCCGGGAGCCGCACGGTTTCAGCTGTCGGTGCAAAGGGGAGGGGGACTGATCCTCCTGGGAAGGGGGCGGTCGCGGGGTGCGGCGGTGGCAGGAAGGGGGGCGGTTGGGTTGATGGTGTCGGGGCGGTGTGCGTGGTGCCGGCGGGCGCCAGATCCCGCAGGGAGACCGTGTCCTGTCGGCCGTCGGGGTACTCCACGTAGGCGTACTGGGGGTTTGCGTGGAGGAGGTGAACCCTTTCGACCAACGGGTCCGCCTTATGTGCCCGCACGTGCTTTCGGAGCAGGATGGGTCCTGGGGCCGCCAGCCAGGTCGGCAGCGACGTTCCAGAGGAGGACCTCCTAGGGAAGACAAGGAGACGCTCGTGAGGCGTTTGATTAGTGCTCGTACATAATAACGACCGGATGGAATGGAGAGCGTCCGGGAGGACCTCCTGCCACCGTGAAACTGGGAGATCCCTGGACCGTAGGGCCAGTAGGACTGCCTTCCAGACCGTGCCGTTCTCCCTTTCTACTTGCCCGTTCCCCCGGGGGTTGTAGCTGGTCGTCCTGCTTGAAGCTATACCCTTGCTGAGCAGGAACTGGCGCAGCTCGTCACTCATGAAAGAGGACCCCCTGTCGCTGTGGACGTATGCGGGGTAACCGAACAGTGTGAATATGCTGTTCAGGGCTTTAATGACTGTGGCCGCGGTCATGTCGGAGCAGGGAATGGCAAAAGGGAAGCGGGAGTATTCGTCCACTACATTAAGGAAATACGCGTTGCGGTCGGTGGAGGGGAGGGGCCCTTTGAAATCGAGACTGAGGCGTTCAAAGGGACGGGAAGCCTTAATCAGGTGCGCTCCATCTGGCCTGAAAAAATGCGGTTTGCATTCTGCGCAGATGTGGCAGTCCCTTGTGACTGTACGGACCTCCTCTAAGGAGTATGGGAGATTGCGGGACTTGATGAAGTGGTAAAACCGAGTGACCCCCGGGTGGCAGAGGTCCTCGTGGAGGGCTTGGAGGCGGTCAATTTGTGCGTTGGCACATGTCCCGCGGGATAGGGCATCAGACGGCTCATTCAGCTTTCCGGGCCGGTACAAGATCTCATAGTTGAAGGTGGAGAGTTCGATCCTCCACCGCAAGATCTTGTCGTTCTTGATCTTGCCCCGCTGTGCATTATCGAACATGAAGGCTACCGACCGTTGATCAGTGAGGAGAGTGAATCTCCTGCCGGCCAGGTAATGCCTCCAATGTCGCACAGCTTCCACTATGGCTTGGGCTTCCTTTTCCACTGAGGAGTGGCGGATTTCTGAGGCGTGGAGGGTTCGGGAGAAGAAGGCCACGGGTCTGCCCGCTTGGTTAAGGGTAGCCGCGAGAGCTACGTCAGAGGCGTCGCTCTCGACCTGGAAGGGGAGGGACTCGTCGATGGCGCGCATCGTGGCCTTTGCGATGTCCGCTTTGATGCGGCTGAAAGCCTGGCAAGCCTCTGTCGACAGCGGGAAAGTCGTGGTCTGTATTAGGGGGCGGGCCTTGTCTGCGTACTGGGGGACCCACTGGGCGTAGTACGAAAAGAACCCCAGGCAGCGTTTCAGGGCTTTTGGGCAGTGCGGGAGGGGAAATTCCATGAGTGCGTGCATACGTTCGGGGTCGGGGCCTATTATCCCATTGCGCACTATGTAGCCCAGAATGGCTAGCCGATCGGTGCTAAAAACGCACTTGTCCTCGTTGTACGTGAGGTTCAAGGCTTTGGCAGTGTGGAGGAATTTTTGGAGGTTGGCGTCGTGGTCCTGCTGATCGTGGCCGCAGATGGTTACATTGTCGAGGTACGGGAACGTGGCCCGTAACCCATGTTGATCAACCATTCGGTCCATTTCCCGTTGGAAGACCGAGACGCCGTTTGTGACGCCAAAAGGGACCCTTAGGAAGTGGTATAATCGCCCGTCTGCCTCGAAGGCTGTGTACTTGCGGTCACTTGGGCGGATGGGGAGCTGATGGTAGGCGGACTTGAGGTCCACGGTGGAGAAGACTTGATACTGGGCAATCCGATTGACCATGTCGGATATGCGGGGGAGAGGGTACGCGTCTAGTTGTGTGTACCTGTTGATGGTCTGGCTATAGTCAATGACCATCCTTTGTTTCTCCCCTGTCTTCACTACTACCACCTGCGCTCTCCAGGGACTATTGCTGGCCTGGATTATGTCCTCCTTTAGTAGCCGCTGGACTTCGGAGCGAATGAAGGTCCGGTCCTGGGCGCTGTACCGTCTGCTCCTAGTGGCGACGGGTTTGCAATCCGGGGTGAGGTTCGCAAACAAGGACGGGGGTTGCACCTTGAGGGTGGCGAGGCCGCAGATAGTGAGTGGGGGTATGGGGCCGCCGAATTTAAACGTAAGGCTCTGTAGGTTACATTGAAAATCTAAGCCCAGCAAGGTGGGGGCACAGAGTTGGGGAAGGACGTTAAGTTTGTAGTTTTTGAATTCCCTCCCCTGTACCGTTAGGGTAACTATGCAGAATCCCTGGATCTGTACGGAGTGGGATCCTGCAGCTAGGCAAATCTTTTGTGCGCTGGGGTAGGTAGTTAAGGAACAGCGTCTTACCGTGTCGGGATGTATAAAACTTTCCGTGCTCCCGGAGTCGACTAGGCATGGCGTCTCGTGGCCGTTAATTAGGACCGTTGTCGTCGTCGTCTGGAGAGTCCGGGGCTGAGCCTGATCGAGCGTAACCGAAGCGAGCCGTGGTTGTAGTAGTGGGGTGGGGTCCGTTGTTGCCGTCCAAGATGGCGTCGGGGGTGGACAAAATGGCCGCCTCCATGCGTCGTACAGGTCGGGGGGCGGTCCAAGATGGCGGGGCCCCTCCTCCCCTCGTGGTGGTCGGGACCCAAAATGGCGGCGTCTGCGGGTCGCACATTGAGTGCTGGGGGGTCTGGGGGGCGCTAGGACCGCGCGGAGTTCCTTGGCTGCGAGCGCCAGGGCCGCGGGCGCTAGGACCGCGTGGTGCTCCCTCGCCGGGGACAGCAGTGGTCGGGGCCCAGGCCGGCGGGTCAGTACTGCGAGCGCTGGGACCGTGAGGAGGTCCCTCGCCGGGGACGGAGATCGGGGTCCAGGTAAGTTGTATTGCCGGCGGGTCAGGCGTGGGGCGCGGGACGGGGGCGAGGGCCCAGGTCGGCGGCGCCGGCGGGTCAGTCGTGGGGCCGCGAGCGCTGGCACCGTGCGGAGCTCCCTCGCCGGGGACAGCGGTGGTCGGGGTCAAGGTAGGTGGCGCCGGCGGGTCAGGCGTGGGGCGTGGGACGGGGGTGAGGGTGGCGTTCGGGACGCGAAAAACCCCCTCCTCTCCGTGGAGAGTGTTGGCCGGCACCCAAATCGGGAGCGCCGGCGGCGGGTCGTACATGGGCTGCGGGGAGGGGGGTTGGGGAGCGTAGGCGGCGTGCAGGGCTCCCAGTTCTCCCGGGGCCGCGGTGGTCGGGACCCAAAATGGCGGCGCCTGGGGGTCGCACATGGCGTGCTAGGGGGGTTGGGAGGCATAGACTGCCTGTAGGGCTCCCTGTTCTCCCGGGACGGCGGCGACCACGCGGGATCGGCACACCACCGCATAGTGGCCCTTTTTCCCGCAGCTTTTGCAGATGGCTGCGCGGGCCGGACAGCGTTGTCGGGGGTGGTTCGCCTGGCCGCAGAAATAACAGCGGGCGCCCCCGGTGCGACTCGGCGTTTGGACTGCGCAAGCCTGTGGGGTGTCCGGGGGGGGGGGGGGTAGGGGGTTTGCCGCGGCGGGTACGTACGGGGCCCAATGGCCTGCCGCGCGGTCGGGGCCGTAGGCGCGGGTATTACGTGCGGCTACGTCCAGCGAGGCTGCCAGGGCCCGTGCCTCCGAGAGTCCTAGTGACTCTTTTTCTAGAAGTCTTTGGCGGATTTGGGAGGATTGCATACCTGCCACAAAAGCGTCGCGCATTAACATGTCCGTGTGTTCGTTTGCTTTCACCGACGGGCAGCTGCAGGCTCGTCCCAAAATCAGCAGTGCGGCGTAGAACTCGTCCATCGATTCTCCGGGAGCTTGCCGTCTCGTTTCGAGCTGGTAGCGAGCGTAGATTTGGTTAACTGGGCGAACGTAGAGACTTCTCAGTGCTGCGAACGCCGTCTGGAAATCGTCAGTGTCTTCAATGAGGGTGAAAATCTCCGTGCTCACCCTCGAGTGCAGGACCTGCAGTTTTTGTTCATCTGAGACTCGGCCGGTGGTCGGTCTGAGGTAGGCCTCGAAGCAAGTCTGCCAGTGTTTGAAGGCTGCTGCCGCATTCACTGCGTGGGGGCTGATCCTCAGGCATTCTGGAATGATCCTGAGCTCCATAGTCCTTTTTAGGCACGCTTAATAAATTGTGGCGCACAAAGACTCCGTGAGACGAATATAGTGAAGTCGATGAGGCTTTATTAAGCGTGTCTATTCCCCAGCAGCCCGATAGTAAACTGGCCTGCGGGGGAAGGCACCGGCTTCTTATACTTCGCCTTCAGGGCGGAGTATGAGGTCAACGGCCAACCAGGACCCGGGATCTGTCAGCCAATGACATTAGGGCTTCCAGTCCCACATGACCCCCAATACATACTACCACAGTGGTCTTCTTGTAGCAGGTGGGGACCTCGAAGTGGAGTAGGGACAGGTTAAAGATGTCCATGAACACCTCTGCCAGCTGGTCCGCGCAGGCTCTCAGTGCACGACCAGGGATCTCGTCCGGGCCCGTCGCCTTCCGAGGGTTCACTTTCAGGAAGGCCGATCTAATTTCGGAAGCTGTGGTGGTGGGTATAAGAACATAAGAACTAGGAGAAGGAGTAGGCCATCTGGCCCCTCGAGCCTGCTCCGCCATTCAATGAGATCATGGCTGATCTTTTGTGGACTCAGCTCCACTCTCCGGCCCGAACACCATAACCCTTAATCCCTTTATTCTTCAAAAAACTATCTATCTTTATCTTAAAAAAGGAAGGAACCTCAACTGCTTCACTGGGCAAGGAATTCCATAGATTCACAACCCTTTGGGTGAAGAAGTTCCTCCTAAACTCAGTCCTAAATCTACTTCCCCTTATTTTGAGGCTATGCCCCCTAGTTCTGCTTTTACCCGCCAGTGGAAACAACCTGCCCGCATCTATCCTATCTATTCCCTTCATAATGTTATATGTTTCTATAAGATCCCCCCTCATCCTTCTAAATTCCAATGAGTACAGTCCCAGTCTACTCAACCTCTCCTCGTAATCCAAACCCTTCAACTCTGGGATTAACCCAGTGAATCTCCTCTGCACACCCTCCAGTGCCAGTACATCCTTTCTCAGGTAAGGAGACCAAAACTGAACACAATACTCCAGGTGTGGCCTCACTAACACCTTCTACAATTGCAGCATAACCTCCCTAGTCTTAAACTCCATCCCTCGAGCAATGAAGGACAAAATTCCATTTGCCTTCTTAATCGGGGAGGGGTGCGCTACTGCCGGAAATACTGCTCGGTTTTGAGAATAGCGATCACAATTCCGTAAGTTTTAGAATACTCATGGACAAAGACGAGAGTGGTCCTAAAGGAAGAGTGCTAAATTGGGGAAAGGTCAAGTATAACAAAATTCAGCAGGAGCTAGGGACTGTGGATTGGGAGCAGCTGATTAAGGGTAAATCCACATTTGAAATGTGGGAGTCTTTATAGGAAAGGTTGATTAGAGTGCAGGACAGACATGTCCCTGTGAAAATGAGGGCTAGAAATGGCAAGATTAGGGAACCATTGATGACGGGTGGAATTGTGAGACTAGCTAAGATGAAAAAGGAAGCATACATCAGATCTAGGCAACTTAAAACTGATGAAGCTTTGGAGGAATGTCGGGAAAGTGGGACAAATCTCAAACGTGCAATAAAGAGGGCTAAAAGGGGTCATGAAATATCTTTGGCTAACAGGATTAAGGAAAATCCCAAAGCCTTTTATTCGTATATAAGGAGCAAGAGGGTAACTAGAGAAAGGATTGGCCCACTCAAAGGCAAAAGAGGGAATTTATGCGTGGAGTCAGACGAAATGTGTGAGATTCTTAATGAGTACTTTGCATCGGTAATCACCAAGGAGAGGGACATGACGGATGTTGAGGCTAGGGATGGATGTTTAAATACTCTAGGTCAAGTCGGCATAAGGAAGGAGGTATTCTAAAAGGCATTAAGGTGGACAAGTCCCCAGGTCCGGATGGGATCTATCCCAGGTCACTGAGGGAAGCGAGGGACGAAATAGCTGGGGCCTTAACAGATATCTTGAAATGAAATGAAAATCGCTTATTGTCACAAGTCGGCTTCAATGAAGTTACTGTGAAAAGCCCCTAGTCGCCACATTCCGGCGCCTGTTCGGGGAGGCTGGTGCAGGAATTGAACTGTGCTGCTGGCCTGCCTTGGTCTGATTTAAAAGCCAGCGATTTAGCCCAGTGTGCTAAACCAGCCCCTATCTTTGCAGCATCCTTGAGCACGGGTGAGGTCCCAGAGGGCTGGAGAATTGCTAATGTTGTCCCTTTGTTTAAGAAGGGTATCAGGGATAATCCAGGGAATTATAGACCTGTGAGCTTGACGTCAGTGGTAGGCAAACTGTTGGAGAAGGTACTGAGGGATAGGATCTATTCACATTTGGAAGAAAATAGACTTATCAGTGATAGGCTGCATGGTTTTGTGCAGGGAAGGTCATGTCTTACAAACCTAATAGAATTCTTTGAGGGAGTGACAAAGTTAAGTGATGAGGGAAGGGCTGTAGATGTCATATACATGGACTTCAGTAAGGCGTTTGATAAAGTTTCCCATGGCAGGTTGATGGAAAAGGTGACGTCGTTTGGGGTTCAGGGTGTACTAGCTAGATGGATAAAGAACTGGCTGGGCAACAGGAGACAGAGAGTAGTGGTGGAAGGGAGTGTCTCAAAATGGAGAACGGTGACTAGTGGTGTTCCACAGGGATCCGTGCTCGGACCACTGTTGTTTGTGATATACATAAATGATCTGGACAAAGGTATAGGTGGTCTGATTAGCAAGTTTGCAGGTGATACTAAGATTGGTGGAGTTGCAGATAGCGAGGAGGACTGTCAGAGAATGCAGCAAAATATAGATCAATTGGAGAGTTGGGCAGAGAAATGGCAGATGTAGTTCAATCCAGGAAAATGCGAGGTGATGCATTTTGGAAGATCTAATTCAAGAGCGGACTATACGGTCAATGGAAGAGTCCTGGGGAAAATTGATGTACAGAGAGATCTGGGAGATCAGGTCCATTGTACCCTGAAGGTGGCAACGCAGGTCGATAGAGTGGTCAAGAAGGCATACAGCGTGCTTGCCTTCATCGGACAGAGTATTGAGTACAAGAGTCGGCAGGTCATTTTACAGTTGTATCGGACTTTGGTTAGGCCACATTTGGAATACTGCGTGCAGTTCTGGTCGCCACATTACCAGAAGGATGTGGATGCTTTAGAGAGGGTGCAGAGGAGGTTCACCAGGATGTTGCCTGGTATGGAGGTGCTAGCTATGAAGAAAGCTTGAGTAGATTAGGATTGTTTTCGTTGGAAAGACGGAGGTTGAGGGGGGGGACCTGATAGAGGTCTAGAAAATTATGAGAGGTATGGACAGGGTGGATAGCAACAAGCTTTTTCCAAGAGTGGGGGTGTCAATTACAAGGGGTCACGATTTCAAGGTGAGAGGGGGAAAGTTTAAGGGAGATAGAACATAGAACATAGAACAATACAGCGCAGTACAGGCCCTTCGGCCCACGATGTTGCACCGAAACAAAAGCCATCTAACCTACACTATGCCATTATCATCCATATGTTTATCCAATAAACTTTTAAATGCCCTCAATGTTGGCGAGTTCACTACTATAGCAGGTAGGGCATTCCATGGCCTCACTACTCTTTGCGTAAAGAACCTACCTCTGACCTCTGTCCTATATCTATTACCCCTCAGTTTAAAGCTATGTCCCCTCGTGCCAGCCATATCCATCCGCGGGAGAAGGCTTTCACTGTCCACCCTATCCAACCCCCTGATCATTTTGTATGCCTCTATTAAGTCTCCTCTTAACCTTCTTCTCTCCAACGAAAACAACCTCAAGTCCTCTATAAGATTTTCCCTCCATACCAGGCAACATCCTGGTAAATCTCCTCTGCACCCGCTCCAAAGCCTCCACGTCCTTCCTATAATGCGGTGACCAGAACTGTACGCAATACTCCAAATGCGGCCGTACCAGAGTTCTGTACAGCTGCAACGTGACCTCCCGACTCCGGAACTCAATCCCTCTACCAATAAAGGCCAACACTCCATAGGCCTTCTTCACAACCCTATCAACCTGGGTGGCAACTTTCAGGGATCTATGTACATGGACACCTAGATCCCTCTGCTCATCCACACTTTCAAGAACTTTACCATTAGCCAAATATTCCGCATTCCTGTTATTCCTTCCAAAGTGAATCACCTCACACTTCTACATATAGAACATAGAACAATACAGCGCAGTACAGGCCCTTCGGCCCACGATGTTGCACCGAAACAAAAGCCATCTAACCTACACTATGCCATTATCATCCATATGTTTATCCAATAAACTTTTAAATGCCCTCAATGTTGGCGAGTTCACTACTGTAGCAGGTAGGGCATTCCACGGCCTCACTACTCTTTGCGTAAAGAACCTACCTCTGACCTCTGTCCTATATCTATTACCCCTCAGTTTAAAGTTATGTCCCCTCGTGCCAGCCATATCCATCCGCGGGAGAAGGCTCTCACTGTCCACCCTATCCAACCCCCTGATCATTTTGTATGCCTCTATTAAGTCTCCTCTTAACCTTCTTCTCTCCAACGAAAACAACCTCAAGTCCATCAGTCTTTCCTCATAGGATTTTCCCTCCATACCAGGCAACATCCTGGTAAATCTCCTCTGCACCCGCTCCAAAGCCTCCACGTCCTTCCTATAATGCGGTGACCAGAACTGTACGCAATACTCCAAATGCGGCCGTACCAGAGTTCTGTACAGCTGCAACATGACCTCCCGAATCCGGAACTCAATCCCTCTACCAATAAAGGCCAACACTCCATATGCCTTCTTCACAACCCTATCAACCTGGGTGACAACTTTCAGGGATCTATGTACATGGACACCTAGATCCCTCTGCTCATCCACACTTTCAAGAACTTTACCATTAGCCAAATATTCCGCATTCCTGTTATTCCTTCCGAAGTGAATCACCTCACACTTCTCTACATTAAACTCCATTTGCCACCTCTCAGCCCAGCTCTGCAGCTTATCTATATCCCTCTGTAACCTGCTACATCCTTCCACACTATCGACAACACCACCGACTTTAGTATCGTCTGCAAATTTACTCACCCACCCTTCTGCGCCTTCCTCTAGGTCATTGATAAAAATGACAAACCTCAGCGGCCCCAGAACAGATCCTTGTGGTACTCCACTTGTGACTGTACTCCATTCTTTGTGCTAGGTATAAGTCTAAACTATGGAGAGTTTCACCCTGATTCCCATTGACTTCATTTTGGTTTCCCTGAAAACACATTTGGTCAGATGCTGCCTGATGTCAAAGTATTCCCACTTCACCCCTTGAACACAGCTCCTTTATCCAAGTTTGGACGAAGGCTAAAATGATGTTAGAAGCTGACTGGTCCTGGCAGAACCCAAACTGAGTATCAGTGAACAAGTTATTGCTGTGTAAGTGCCACTTTAAAGCACTGTTGATGAAACCTTCCATTATTTTGCTGTTGATCGAGAGTAGGCAGATGGAGCGATAATTGGTTGGATATCATTAGTCCTGCTTTTTGTGGCAAGGACATACCTGGACAGGTTTCCACATTCTTACAGTGTTATTGCTGTAATGGCTAAGGGAATGACTAGTTTTGGAGCACAAGTTTTTAATACTGTTGTTGGAACGATGTCAGGGCCCAATGTCCAGGTTAAGAGGATTGACCATGCTAAATTGAACCTTAGTTTCCTGGGCTGTTCAGGTAAGGTTATGGGGAAATGGGCAGGGTGGGTGGAGGAGGGATCCTAGGTAGGATGCCCTTCTCTACATTAAACTCCATTTGCCACCTCTCAACCCAGCTCTGCAGCTTATCTATATCCCTCTGTAACCTGCGACATACTTCCACACTATCGACAACACCACCGACTTTAGTATCGTCTGCAAATTTACTCACCCACCCTTCTGCGCCTTCCTCTAGGTCATTGATAAAAATGACAAACAGCAACGGCCCCAGAACAGATCCTTGTGGTACTCCACTTGTGACTGTACTCCATTCTGAACATTTCCCATCAACCACCACCCTCTGTCTTCTTTCAGCTAGCCAATTTCTGATCCACATCTCTAAATCACCCTCAATCCCCAGCCTCCGTATTTTTTGCAATAGCCTACCGTGGGGAACCTTATCAAACGCTTTGCTGAAATCCATATACACCACATCAACTGCTCTACCCTCGTCTACCTGTTCAGTCACCTTCTCAAAGAACTCAATAAGGTTTGTGAGGCATGACCTACCCTTCACAAAGCCATGCTGACTATCCCTGATCATATTATTCCTATCTAGATGATTTTAAATCTTGTCTCTTATAATCCCCTCCAAGACTTTACCCACTACAGACGTGAGGCTC
The DNA here is from genome assembly GCF_047496885.1 of Scyliorhinus torazame. Taxonomy (NCBI): domain Eukaryota; kingdom Metazoa; phylum Chordata; class Chondrichthyes; order Carcharhiniformes; family Scyliorhinidae; genus Scyliorhinus; species Scyliorhinus torazame. Next base: position 42,250,920 of record NC_092733.1, on the reverse strand, counting down.
ACCGGTCTATAGTTGCCGGGGTTGTCTCTGCTCCCCTTTTTGAACAAAGGGACCACATTTGCTGTCCTCCAGTCCTCTGGCACTATTCCTGTAGCCAATGATGACATAAAAATCAAAGCCAAAGGTCCAGCAATCTCTTCCCTGGCCTCCCAGAGAATCCTAGGATAAATCCCATCAGGTCCCGGGGACTTATCTATTTTCAGCCTGTCCAGAATTGCCAACACCTCTTCCCTACGTACCTCAATGCCATCTATTCTATTAGCCTGGGGCTCAGCATTCTCCTCCACAACATTATCTTTTTCCTGAGTGAATACTGACGAAAAATATTCATTTAGTATCTCGCCTATCTCTTCAGACTCCACACACAATTTCCCATCCCTGTCCTTGACTGGTCCTACTCTTTCCCTAGTCATTCGCTTATTCCTGACATACCTACAGAAAGCTTTTGGGTTTTCCTTGATCCTTCCTGCCAAATACTTCTCATGTCCCCTCCTTGCTCGTCTTAGCTCTCTCTTTAGATCCTTCCTCGCTACCTTGTAACTATCCATCGCCCCAACCGAAACTTCACACTTCATCTTCACATAGGCCTCCTTCTTCCTCTTAACAAGAGATTCCACTTCCTTGGTAAACCACGGTTCCCTCGCTCGACGCCTTCCTCCCTGTCTGACCGGTACATAGTTATCAAGAACATGCAGTAGCTGATCCTTGAACAAGCCCCACTTATCCAGTGTGCCCAACACTTGCAGCCTACTTCTCCACCTTATCCCCCCCAAGTCACGTCTAATGGCATCATAATTGCCCTTCCCCCAGCTATAACTCTTGCCCTGCGGTGTATACTTATCCCTTTCCATCATTAATGTAAACGTCACCGAATTGTGGTCACTGTCCCCAAAGTGCTCTCCTACCTCCAAATCCAACACCTGGCCTGGTTCATTACCCAAAACCAAATCCAACGTGGCCTCGCCTCTTGTTGGCCTGTCAACATATTGTTTCAGGAAACCCTCCTGCACACACTGTACAAAAAACGACCCATCTATTGTACTCAAACTATATCTTTTCCAGTCAATATTTGGAAAGTTAAAGTCTCCCATAATAACTACCCTGTTACCTTCGCTCATATCCAGAATCATCTTCGCCATCCTTTCCTCTACATCCCTAGAACTATTTAGGAGGCCTATAAAAAACTCCCAACAGGGTGACCTCTCCTTTCCTGTTTCTAACTTCAGCCCATACTACCTCGGAAGAAGAGTCCCCATCTAGCATCCTCTCCGCCACCGTAATACTGCTCTTGACTAGCAGCGCCACACCTCCCCATCTTTTGCCTCCTTCTCTGAGCTTACTAAAACACCTAAACCCCGGAACCTGCAACATCCATTCCTGTCCCTGCTCTATCCATGTCTCCGAAATGGCCACAACATCGAAGTCCCAGGTACCAACCCATGCTGCCAGTTCCCCTACCTTGTTTCGTATACTCCTGGCATTGAAGTAGACACACTTCAAACCACCTACCTGAACACTGGCCCCCTCCTGCGACGTCAAATCTGTGCTCCTGACCTCTATACTCTCATTCTCCCTTACCCTAAAACTACAATCCAGGTTCCCATGCCCCTGCTGCATTAGTTTAAACCCCCCCAAAGAGCACTAACAAATCTCCCCCCCAGGATATTTGTGCCCCTCAGGTTCAGATGTAGACCATCCTGTCCCACCTTCCCCAGAAAGAGCCCCAGTTATCCAGAAATCTGAATCCCTCCCGCCTGCACCATCCCTGTAGCCACGTGTTTAAATGCTCTCTCTCCCTATTCCTCATCTCACTATCACGTGGCACGGGCAACAACCCAGAGATAACAACTCTGTTTGTTCTAGTTCTGAGCTTCCATCCTAGCTCCCTGAAAGCCTGCCTGACATCCTTGTCCCCTTTCCTACCTATGTCGTTAGTGCCAATGTGGATCACGACTTGGGGCTGCTCCCCCTCCCCCTAAGGACCCGGAAAACACGATCCGAGACATCACGTACCCTTGCACCTGGGAGGCAACATACCAAACGTGAGTCTCTCACGCTCCCACAAAATCTCCTATCTGTGCCCCTGACTATAGAGTCCCCAATTACTAATGCCCTGCTCCTCTCCCCCTTCCCTTCTGAGCAACAGGGACAGACTCCGTGCCAGAGGCCCGTACCCCATGGCTTACCCCTGGTAAGTCCCCCCCCCCACAAGTATCCAAAGCGGTATACTTGTTTCTCAGGGGAACGACCGCAGGGGATCCCTGCACTGACTGTTTTTTCCCAGTCCCTCTTACAGTTACCCACCTATCTCCAATCTTTGGTGTAACTAATTCCCTGAAGCTGCTATCTATGACCCCTTCTGCCTCCCGAATAATCCGAAGTTCTTCCAACTCCAGCTCCAGTTCCCTAACTCGGTCTTGGAGGAGCTGGAGATGGCAGCACTTCCTGCAGGTAAAATCAGCAGGGACACTAACTGCATCCCTCACCTCAAACATCCTGCAGGAGGAACATTGCCCTCCCTTCCCTGCCATTCCTCTAACCTTCTACCAAGATCTGGCTAACTACTAAATTAAATTTTTATAAAAAATAATAATAATATAATAAAATATGGTACTTACCTCAGACCAATGGGTTTCCTCTCCACCAGAATTTATTGGTGAGGGTCTTCCCAGACGTCCGCGGGTCGACTTCCTGTTCCCGCCTAAAAAACTAATTAAAAAAAAAAGAAAAATTCTCAGCTCCTGCTGAAATTGACTAACCAGCCAGCTCCACTCCCGCCGAAATCGACTGGCCTGCCCCTGCAAAGACAAGTGCTTTTAAAGGACAGACTTACCTCCCAGCAACCACTTCCGCAATGCTCCCGCTGAAACTGACTCACCAGCTGTTCTCACGCCGAGATCTGCGTGGAAAGGTTTTTACGCAGAGGGTGGTGGGTGCCTGGAACGCTTTGCCAGCGGAGGTGGTAGAGGCGGGCACGATAGCATCATTTAAGATGCATCTAGACAGATATATGAACGGGCGGGAAACAGAGGGAAGTAGATCCTTGGAAAATAGGTGACAGGTTTAGATAAAGGATCTGGATCGGCGCAGGCTGGGAGGGCCGAAGGGCCTGTTCCTGTGCTGTAATTTTCTTTGTTCTTTGTTCTAATCACCTGTTGCACCTGTAACCAACTTTTTGTGACTCATGCACTAGCACACCCAGGTCTCTCTGCACAGCAGCATGTTTTAATATTTTATCATTTGAATAATAATCCCTTTTGCTGTTATTCCTACCAAAACCTCACATTTGTCAACATTGTATTCCATCTGCCAGACCCTAGCCCATTCACTTAGCCTATCCAAATCCCTCTGCAGACTTCCAGTATCCTCTGCACTTTTTGCTTTCCCACTCATCTTAGTGTCGTCTGAAAACCTGGACACATTGCACTTGGTCCCCAACTCCAAATCATCTATGTAAATTGTGAACAATTGTGGGCCCAACACTGATCCCTGAGGGACACCACTAGCTACTGATTGCCAACCAGAGAAACACCCATTAATCCCCACTCTTTGCTTTCAATTAATTATCCAATCCTCTATCCATGCTACTACTTTCCCCTTAATGCCATGCATCTTTATCTTATGCAGCAACCTTTTGTGTGGCACCTTGTCAAAGGCTTTCTAGAAATCCAGATATACCACATCCATTGGCTCCCCATTATCTACCGCACTGGTAATGTCCTCAAAAAATTCCACTAAATTATTTAGGCCCAACCTGCCCTTTATGAACCCATGCTGCGTCTGCCCAATGGGACAATTTCCATCCAGATGCCTCGCTATTTCTTCCTTGACGATAGATTCCAGCATCTTCCCTACTACCGAAGTTAAACACACTGGCCTATAATTACCCGCTTTCTGCCTACATCCTTTTTTAAACAGTGGTGTCACCTTTGCTATGGGTGAGTCACTCAACAGCGGATTCACAGAATTTTTTTTCCACAGAATTTACAGTGCAGAAGGAGGCCATTCGGCCCATCGAGTCTGCACCGGTTCTTGGAAAGAGCCCCCTACCCAAGGTCCACACCTCCACCCTATCCCCATAACCCAGTAACCCCACCCAACACTAAGGGCAATTTTGGACACTAAGGGCAATTTATCATGGCCAATCCACCTAACCTGTACATCTTTGGACTGTGGGAGGAAACCAGAGCACCCGGAGGAAACCCACGCACACACGGGGAGGATGTGCAGACTCCGCATAGACAGTGACCCAAGCCGGAATCGAACCTGGGACCCTGGAGCTGTGAAGCAATTGTGCTATCCACAATGCTACCGTGCTGCCCGTGATTGTTGGTTACCTGCTCGAACCGAGCATAGAATGCATTGAGTTCATTGGGGAGGGGTGCGCTGCTGCCGGAGATACTGCTTTGTAGCCCGTTATGTTGTTTAGTCCTTGCCACAACCGCCGAGAGTCTGTCTGTGACTAGCTTGGTTTGATATTCTCTCTTGGCATCTCGGATGGCTTTGTGGAGGTCGTACCTGGATTTCTTGTATAGGCCAGGGTCGTCTGACTTGAACGCCTCAGATCTGTCCTTCAGTCGGGACTCAATCTCGCGATTGAGCCATGGTTTCCGGTTGGGGAACGCACGTACTGCTTTCTTTGGCACGCAGTCGTCCACACGTTTGCTGATGAAGTTTGTGACGGTGGTGGCATACTCATTTAGGTTGGCCGCTGAGTTCTTAAATATGGACCAGTCCACTGTCTCTAAGCAGTCACGTAAGAGCTCTTCTGTCTCCTCGGACCAGCACAGAACAACCTTCTTAGCTGGATTCTCCCGCTTGAGTTTCTGCTTGTATGCTGGGAGAAGGAGCACCGTCTTATGGTCTGATTTCCCAAAATGCGGTCGGGGGATGGAACGGTAGGCACCCTTGATTTTTGAGTAGCAGTGGTCAAGAGTGTTGTCGCCCCTGGTGGAACAGGAGATGTGCTGGTGGAATTTTGGCAGTACACTCTTGAGGTTGGCATGGTTGAAGTCTCCGGCCACGATGAACAAGGCCTCCAGATATTCGGTTTTGTTTTTGTTTAGAACTGTGTACAGTTCGTCCAGCGCTTTCCTCACTTCTGCCTGGGGTGGGATGTAGACCGCCGTGATAATGCCTGAAGTGAACTTACGTGGAAGATAATATGGGCGGTGTTTTATTACCTGTGTGGTTGGTAATATGTGCTACTCAAACCTTGGTTAGTGATGAGGTCTTCTGAATCGCGATGAAGAAGACTCAAACTCATCTAGCAGAGGGCAGTAGAGCGGAGCTGCTGATTGGCTGTTGCGGGGAAGATTTGCATACGTCTGGTGCGGTCACTCTAACTTGAAGGTGGTTTGTGGAGGAGCTGTTGTCAAGTGCCACTTAAACCCGAAACACTTGTTTCCCCCCCTACCCGCTCCTCTAACCAAAAAAACAAACAACCGCTGTAAAGATCAAGAGGAAGGCTTGAGGGCAGGAAGAAGTTGAACCGTGACATCACAGCCTGCAGGTAAGGTAAGTAGTTTTTATTTTATTTTCCCTCAGGTGTTATCGTGCGGGGTGCAGAGGTTGCTGAGTGAGTGCTTGCTGAGAAGGAGAGTGAATAACAGGTAAGCACTTTCTTTCTTTTTTATCTAGAGGGGATGGCAGAATGTTTGAGGTGAGGGAAGTGCACCCAACTCCAGCTCCTCAGAAACTGCGTTAGGGAATTGGAGCTGGATGAACTTCGGATCATTCGGGAGGCAGAGGTGGTCATAGATAGAAGCTTCAGGGATGTAGTTACTCCGAAGAATAAAGATAGATGGGTGACGGTGAGAGGGGCTGGGAGGAAGCAGTCAGTACAGGGATCCCCTGTGGTCGTTCCCCTTAGTAACAAGTATATCGCTATGGATACTGTTGGGGGGGGCGGGGAAACTTACCAGGGGTAATCCATGGGGTACAGGTCTCTGGCACAGAGTCTGTCCCTGTTGCTCAGAAGGGAAGGGGTGAGAGGAGTAGAGCATTAGTCATTGGAGATTCCATAGTCAGGGGGATAGATAGGAGATTCTGTGAGAACGAGAGAGACTGTTGCCTCCCAGGTGCCAGGGTCCGTGATGTCTCGGATCATGTTTTCGGGATCCTTAAGGGGGAGGGGGAGCAGCCCCAAGTCGTGGTCCACATAGGTACCAACGACATAGGTAGGAAAAGGGATAGGGATGTAAGGCAGGAATTCAGGGAGCTAGGGTGGAAACTTAGATCCAGGACAAACAGAGTTATTATCTCTGGGTTGTTACCCGTGCCACGTGATAGCGAGACGAGGAATAGGGAGAGAGAGGAGTTGAACACGTGGCTACAGGGATGATGCAGGAGGGAGGGTTTCAGATTTCTGGATAATTGGGGTTCATTCTGGGGTCGGTGGGACCTCTACAAACGGGATGGTCTACACCTGGACCAGAGGGGTACCAATATCCTGGGGGGGAAATTTGCTAATGCTCTTCGGGAGGGTTTAAACTAGTTCAGCAGGGGCTTGGGAACCTGAATTGTAGCTCCAGTATACAGGAGGTTGAGAGTAGTGAGGTTATGAGTAAGGTTTCAAAGTTGCAGGAGTGTACCGGCAGGCAGGAAGGTGGTTTAAAGTGTGTCTTCTTCAATGGCAGGAGCATCCGGAATAAGGTGGGTGAACTTGGGGCATGGGTTGGTACCTGGGACTTCGATGTTGTGGCCATTTCGGAGACATGGATAGAGCAGGGACAGGAATGGTTGTTGCAGGTGCCGGGGTTTAGATATTTCAGTAAGCTCAAGGAAGGTGGTAAAATAGGGGGAGGGGTGGCATTGTTAGTCAAGGACAGTATTACGGTGGCAGAAAGGACGTTTGATGAGGACTCGTCTACTGAGGTAGTATGGGCTGAGGTTAGAAACAGGAAAGGAGAGATCACCCTGTTAGGGGTTTTCTATAGGCCTCCGAAAAGTTCCAGAGATGTAGAGGAAAGGATTGCAAAGATGATTCTGGATAGGAGCGAAAGCAACAGGGTAGTTGTTATGGGGGACTTTAACTTTCCAAATATTGACTGGAAACGATATGGTTCGAGTACTTTAGATGGGTCCGTTTTTGTCCAATGTGTGCAGGAGGGTTTCCTGACACAATATGTAGATAGGCCAACGAGAGGCGAGGCCACATTGGATTTGGTACTGGGTAATGAACCAGGACAGGTGTTAGATTTGGAGATAGGTGAGCACTTTGGTGATAGTGACCACAATTCGATTATGTTTACTTTAGTGATGGAAAGGGATAGGTATATATCGCAGGGCAAGAGTTATATCTGGAGGAAAGGCAATTATGATGCGATGAGGCAAGACTTAGGATGCATCGGATGGAGAGGAAAACTGCAGGGGATGGGCACAATGGAAATGTGGAGCTGGTTCAAGGAACAGCTACTGCGTGTCCTTGATAAGTATGTACCTGTCAGGCAGGGAGGAAGTGGTGGAGCGAGGGAACCGTGGTTTACTGTAGCAGTCAAAACACTTTTCAAGAAGAAGAAGGAGACTTATGTAAAGATGAGGCATGAAGGTTCAGTTCGGGCGCTCGGGAGTTACAAGTTAGCTAGGAAGGACCTAAAGAGAGAGCTAAGAAGAGCCAGGAGGGGACATGAGAAGTCTTTGGCAGGTAGCATCAAGGATAACCCTAAAGCGTTCTATAGATATGTCAGGAATAAAAGAATGGCTAGGGTAAGAGTAGGGCCAGTCAAGGACAGTAGTGGAAAGTTGTGTGTGGAGTCCGAGGAGATAGGAGAGGTGCTAAATGAATATTTTTCGTCACTATTCACACAGGAAAAAGATAGTGTTGTCGAGGAGAATACTGAGAATCAGGCTACTAGACTAGAAGGGCTTGAGGTTCATAAGGAGGAGGTGTTAGCAATTCTGGAAAGTGTGAAAACAGATAAGTCCCCAGGGCCGGATGGGATTTATCCTAGGATTCTCTGGGAAGCTAGGGAGGAGATTGCTGAGTCAAAGAGATCTAGGAGTACAGGTCCAGTCAAAGAGATCTAGGAGTACAGGTCCACAGATCACTGAAAGGGGCTACACAGGTGGAGAAGGTAGTCAAGAAGGCATACGGCATGCTTGCCTTCATTGGCCGGGGCATTGAGTATAAGAATTGGCAAGTCATGTTGCAGCTGTATAGAACCTTAGTTAGGCCACACTTGGAGTATAGTGTTCAATTCTGGTCGCCACACTACCAGAAGGATGTGGAGGCTTTAGAGAGGGTGCAGAAGAGATTTACCAGAATGTTGCCTGGTATGGAGGGCATAAGCTATGAGGAGCGATTGAATAAACTCGGTTTGTTCTCACTGGAACGAAGGAGGTTGAGGGGCGACCTGATAGAGGTATACAAAATTATGAGGGGCATAGACAGAGTGGATAGTCAGAGGCTTTTCCCCAGGGTAGAGGGGTCAATTACTAGGGGGCATAGGTTTAAGGTGAGAGGGGCAAAGTTTAGAGTAGATGTACGAGGCAAGTTTTTTACGCAGAGGGTAGTGGGTGCCTGGAACTCACTACCGGAGGAGGTAGTGGAGGCAGGGACGATAGGGACATTTAAGGGGCATCTTGACAAATATATGAATAGGATGGGAATAGAAGGATACGGACCCAGGAAGTGTAGAAGATTGTAGTTTAGTCGGGCAGTATGGTCGGCACGGGCTTGGAGGGCCGAAGGGCCTGTTCCTGTGCTGTACATTTCTTTGTTCTTTGTTCTTTGTTTTGTTCTTTGGCTTTGATCTTTAAGTCATCTTTGTCTACAGGAATATTGCGAGAAGACTGGAGAATAGCAAATGTTGTCCTCTTGTTCAAGAAGGGGAGTAGAGACAACCCCGGTAACTATAGACCAGTGAGCCTTACTTCTGTTGTGGGCAAAATCTTGGAAAGATTTACAAGAGATAGGATGTATAATCATCTGGAAAGGAATAATTTGATTAGAAATATTCAACACGGTTTTGTGAAGGGTAGGTCGTGCCTCACAAACCTTATTGAGTTCTTTGAGAAGGTGACCAAACAGGTGGATGAGGGTAAAGCAGTTGATGTGGTGTATATGGATTTCAGTAAAGCGTATGATAAGGTTCCGCACGGTAGGCTACTGCAGAAAATACGGAGGCATGGGATTCAGGGTGATTTAGCAGCTTGGATCAGAAATTGGCGAGCTGGAAGAAGACAGAGGGTGGTGGTTGATGGGAAATGTTCAGACTGGAGTCCAGTTACTAGTGGTGTATCACAAGGATCTGTTTTGGGGACACTGCTGTTTGTCATTTTTATAAATGACCTGGAGGAGAGCGTAGAAGGCTGGGTGAGTAAATTTGCAGGTGACACTAAAGTCGGTGGAGTTGTGGACAGTGCGGAAGGATGTTACAAGTTACAGAGGGACATAGATAAGCTGCAGCGCTGGGCTGAGAGGTGGCAAATGGCTTTTAATGCAGAAAAGTGTGAGGTGATTCATTTTGGAAGGAATAACAGGAAGACAGAGTACTGGGCTAATGGTAAGATTCTTGGCAGTGTGGATGAGCAGAGAGATCTCGGTGTCCATGTACATAGATCCCTGAAAGTTGTCACCCACGTTGAGAGGGTTGTTAAGAAGGCGTACAGTGTGTTAGCTTTTATTGGGAGAGGGGTTGAGTTTCGGAGACATGAGGTCATGTTGCAGCTGTACAGAACTCTGGTACGGCCGCATTTGGAGTATTGCGTGCAATTCTGGTCGCCGCATTATAGGAAGGATGTGGAAGCATTGGAAAGGGTGCAGAGGAGATTTACCAGGATGTTGCCTGGTATGGAGGGAAGATCTTATGAGGATAGGATGAGGGACTTGAGGCTGTTTTTGTTAGAGAGAAGAAGGTTAAGAGGTGACTTAATTGAGGCATACAAGATGATCAGAGGATTGGATAGGGTGGACTGTGAGAGCCTTTTTCCTCGGATGGTGATGTCTAGCACGAGGGGACATAGCTTCAAATTGAGGGGAGATAGATATAAGACAGATGTCAGAGGTAGGTTCTTTACTCAGAGAGTAGTAAGGGTGTGGAATGCCCTGCCTGCAACAGTAGTGGACTCGCCAACACTAAGCGCATTTAAATGGTCATTGGATAGACATATGGACGATAAGGGAATAGTGTAGAGTGGTTTCACAGGTCAGCGCAACATTGCGGGCCAAAGGGCCTGTACTGCGTTGTAATGTTCTATGTTCTATGTTCTACGTTGAGGAGGAGTTGATGATGAGCCACCCCCCTCCACCCTTCGCTTTGCCCGATGACGCGGTGCGGCCCACCCGGTTAATTGAGGTTGTATGGCAGAGTCCGGTGAGGCGGGGGTGAGCCATGTCTCTGTGAAACAGAGCACACAGCAGTCTCTTACTTCCCTCTGAGCAGCACGATAGTACAAGTGGTTAGCACTGTGGCTTTACAGCTCCAGGGTCCCAGGTTCGATTCCGGCTTGGGTCACTGTTTGTGCGGAGTCTGCACGTCCTCCCCGTGTGTGCGAGGGTTTCCTCCGGGTGCTCCGGTTTCCTCCCACAGTCCAAAGATGTGCAGGTTAGGTGGATTGGCCATGATAAATTGCCCTTAGTGTCCAAAATTGCCCTTAGTGACCAAAATGTTAGGAGGGGTTGTTGGGTTACGGGGATAGGGTGGAAGTGAGACCGTAAGTGGGTCGGTGCAGACTTTATGGGCCGAATGGCCTCCTTCTGCACTGTATGTTCTGTGTTCTGAGAGGTAAGTCTGGGGTTAAGTTCATCCAGCTTGTTTTCGATCGCTTGGACGTTTGCCAGGAGTATGCTGGGGAGAGGGGTCTTGAAACCGCGTTTCTACTGCCTCACCTGCAGACGGCCGCATTTCCCTCGCTGCCTCGGTCGTCGGCTGCTGCTGGATGATCCTGGGATGCGATGGGAGAAGTCTGAACTTGTGGAAGGTCGGTGGTTGCGTCTGGCAGGGTCCAGGGTGCCGGTTGAGGTACAGGGGTTGCTAGGGGGGCAGGTTTGTGATCCGGATGGGTCCCTGCATTCTGCGGGCACGGTACCTTGCAGCGTGTTCTGGTCATCGTGCATGGCCTCCGTCATTTCGGGGGTTCTGGGTCGTGTGCAGGGGCTTCCTGAGGCAGGTTGGACTGACTCCCGTGGTCTGTTCCTTCCCTGGGCGCTCCTGGGGTCGGGTCTTGGAGTAGGCCCGGTCAGGCCTCCACATAGATTTTCCTTTCTTCCATCTGCATGTAGGTCAGGTCACTGGGCGGAACTCTCGGGGTCGGGTCGCTGGGCGGGTCTCTCGGGGTCGGGTCGCTGGGCGGGGTCTCTCGGGGTCGGGTCACTGGGCGGGGCCTCTCGGGATCGGGGCGCTGAGCGGGGCCTCTCCGGGTCGGGTCGCTGGGCGGGACTCTCGGGGTCGGGTCGCTGGGCGGGGCCTCTCTGGGTCGGGTCGCTGGGCGGGGCCTCTCTGGGTCGGGTCGCTGGGCGGGACTCTCGGGGTCGGGTCGCTGGGCGGGGCCTCTCTGGGTCGGGTCGCTGGGCGGGACTCTCTGGGTCGGGTCGCTGGGCGGGACTCTCGGGGTCGGGTCGCTGGGCGGGGCCTCTCTGGGTCGGGTCGCTGGGCGGGTCTCTCTGGGTCGGGTCGCTGGGCGGGGCCTCTCTGGGTCGGGTCGCTGGGCGGAGCCTCTCTGGTCGGGTCGCTGGGCGGGTCTCTTGGGGTCACGCCGCTGGGCGGGGCTCTCGGGGTCAGGTCTCAGGGAGGGGCCTCTCCGGGACGGGTCGCTGGGCGGGGTCTCTCCGGGTCGGGTCGCTGGGCGGGACTCTCTGGGTCGGGTCGCTGGGTGGGACTCTCGGGGTCGGGTCGCTGGGCGGGGCCTCTCTGGGTCGGGTCGCTGGGCGGAGCCTCTCTGGTCGGGTCGCTGGGCGGGGCCTCTGGGTCGGGTCGCTGGGCGGGACTCTCGGGGTCACGCCGCTGGGCGGGGCTCTCTGGGTTGGGTCGCTGGGCGGAGCCTCTCTGGTCGGGTCGCTGGGCGGGTCTCTCGGGGTCAGGTCTCAGGGAGGGGCCTCTCCGGGTCGGGTCGCTGGGCGGAGCCTCTCTGGTCGGGTCGCTGGGCGGGTCTCTCGGGGTCATGCCGCTGGGCGGGGCTCTCTGGGTCGCTGGGCGGGTCTCTCGGGGTCGGGTCGCTGGGCGGGTCTCTCGGGGTCATGCCGCTGGGCGGGGCTCTCTGGGTCGCTGGGCGGGTCGCTGGGCGGGTCTCTCGGGGTCGGGTCGCTGGGCAGTGTCGTGTTGGGTGTTCCGATATACAAACGAACCAACACGGTTGTAGATGGTACAACTCTGATTTATTATTCTGTATAATAACAACTGTTAACGTCTGGCTGTGGTTCGTACAAAAATCAAAGAACAAAGAAATGTACAGCACAGGAACAGGCCTTTCGGCCCTCCAAGCCCGTGCCGACCATGCTGCCCGATTAAACTACAATCTTCTACACTTCCTGGGTCCGTATCCCTCTATTCCCATCCTATTCATGTATTTGTCAAGATGCCCCTTAAATGTCACTATCGTCCCTGCTTCCACCACCTCCTCCGGTCGCGAGTTCCAGGCACCCACTACCCTCTGCGTAAAAAAAACTTGCCTCGTACATCTACTCTAAACCTTGCCCCTCTCACCTTAAACCTATGCCCCCTAGTAATTGACCCCTCTACCCCGGGGAAAAGCCTCTGACTATCCACTCTGTCTATGCCCCTCATAATTTTGTAGACCTCTATCAGGTCGCCCCTCAACCTCCGTCGTTCCAGTGAGAACAAACCGAGTTTATTCAACTGCTCCTCAATAGCTAATGCCCTCCATACCAGGCAACATTCTGGTAAATCTCTTCTGCACCCTCTCTAAAGCCTCCACATCCTTCTGGTAGTGTGGCCACCAGAATTGAACACTATACTCCAAGTGTGGCCTAACTAAGGTTCTATACAGCTGCAACATGACTTGCCAATTGTTATACTCAATGCCCCGGCCAATGAAGGCAATCATGCCGTATGCCTTTTTGACTACCTTCTCCACCTGTGTTGCCCCTTTCAGTGACCTGTGGACCTGTACACCTAGATCTCTCTGACTTTCAATACTCTTGAGGGTTCTACCATTCACTGTATATTCCCTACCTGCATTAGACCTTCCAAAATGCATTACCTCACATTTGTCCAGATTAAACTCCATCTGCCATCTCTCCGCCCAAGTCTCCAGACAATCTAAATCCTGCTGTATCCTCTGACAGTCCTCATCGCTATCCGCAATTCCACCAACCTTTGTGTCGTCTGCAAACATTCTAATCAGACCAGTTACATTTTCCTCCAAATCATTTATATATACTACAAAGAGCAAAGGTCCCAGCACTGATCCCTGTGGAACACCACTGGTCACAGCCCTCCAATTAGAAAAGCATCCTTCCATTGCTACTCTCTGCCTTCTATGGCCTAGCCAGTTCTGTATCCACCTTGCCAGCTCACCCCTGATCCCGTGTGACTTCACCTTTTGTACTAGTCTACCATGAGGGACCTTGTCAAAGGCCTTACTGAAGTCCATATAGACAACATCAATGCCCTACCTGCATCAATCATCTTTGTGACCTCCTCAAAAAACTCGATCAAGTTAGTGAGACACGACCTCCCCTTCACAAAAACATGCTGCCTCTCACTAATAAGTCCATTTGCTTCCAAATGGGAGTAGATCCTGTCTCGAAGAATTCTCTCCAGTAATTTCCCGACCACTGAAGTAAGGCTCACCGGCCTGTAGTTCCCTGGATTATCCTTGCTCCCCTTCTTAAACAGAGGAACAACATTGGCTGTTCTCCAGTCCTCCGGGACATCACCTGAGGACAGTGAGGATCCAAAGATTTCTGTCAAGGCCTCAGCAATTTCCTCTCCAGCCTCCTTCAGTATTCTGGGGTAGATCCCATTAGGCCCTGGGGACTTATCTACCTTAATGTTTTTTAAGACGCCCAACACCTCGTCTTTTTGGATCTCAATGTGACCCAGGCTATCTACACACCCTTCTCCAGATTCAACATCTACCAATTCCTTCTCTTTGGTGAATACTGATGCAAAGTATTCATTTAGTACCTCGCCCATTTCCTCTGGCTCCACACATAGATTCCCTTGCCTATCCTTCAGTGGGCCAACCCTTTCCCTGGCTACCCTCTTGCTTTTTATGTACGTGTAAAAAGCCTTGGGATTTTCCTTAACCCTATTTGCCAATGACTTTTCGTGAGCCCTTCTAGCCCTCCTGACTCCTTGCTTAAGTTCCTTCCTACTTTCCTTATATTCCACGCAGGCTTCGTCTGTTCCCAGCCTTTTAGCCCTGACAAATGCCTCCTTTTTCTTTTTGACGAGGCCTACAATATCTCTCGTTATCCAAGGTTCCCGAAAATTGCCGTATTTATCCTTCTTCCTCACAGGAACATGCCGGTCCTGAATTCCTTTCAACTGACACTTGAAAGCCTCCCACATGTCAGATGTTGATTTGCCCTCAAACATCCGCCCCCAATCGATGTTCTTCAGTTCCCGCCTAATATTGTTATAATTAGCCTTCCCCCAATTTAGCACATTCACCCTCGGACCCCAGCGACCCGACCCCGAGGGACCCGCCCAGCGACCCGAGCCCAAGAGACCCGTCCAGCGACCTGATTCGGAGAGGCCCCGCCAAGCGACCCAATCCCGAGAGGCCCCGCCCAGCGACCTGACCCGGAGAGGCCCCGCCCAGCGACCCGACCCGGAGAGGCCCCGCCCAGCGACCCGACACGGAGAGACCGCGCCCAGTGACCCGACCCCGAGAGGCCCCGCCCAGCAAGCCGACCTCGAGAGGCCTTGCCCAGCAACCCGACCCCGAGAGGCCTCGTCCAGTGACCCGATGCCAAGACACCGCCCAGCGACCCGAGCCGGAGAGGCCCCGCACAGCGACCCGACCCAGAGAGGCCCCGCCCGGCGACCCAACCCCGAGAGTCCCGCCCAGCGACCCGATCCGGAGAGGCCCAGCTCAGCGACGCGACCCTGCGAGGCCCCGCCCAGTGACCCGACCCCGAGGGACCCGCCCAGCGACCCAAGCCCAAGAGACCCGCACAGCGTCCCGACCCCGAGAGATCTGCCCAGTGACCCAAGCCTGAGAGGCCCCGCCCAGCGATCCGGAGAGGCCCCGCCCTGCGACCTGACCCCGAGAGTCCCACCCAGCGACCCAACCCACAGAGACCCCGCCCAGCGACCCGACCCGGAGAGGCCCCGCCCAGCATGCTGACCCAGGGAGGCCCCACCCAGCGACCCGGAGAGTCCCCACCCAGCAACTCGACCCAGAGACGCTCCGCCCAGCACCCCGACCTGGAGAATCCCACCCAGCACCCTGACCCCGAAAATCCCGCCCAGCGACCCGACCCGCAGAGGCCCCGCCCAGCATCCTGACCCCGAAAATCCCGCCCAGCACCCTGACCCCGAGAGACCCGCCCAGTGACCTGACCCGCAGAGACCCCGCCCAGCGGCCTGACCCCGAGAGTCCCGCCCAGTGACCCGACTCGGAAAGGCCCCGCCCAGCGACCTGACACCGAGAGACCCGACCTGCGACCCGACCCCGAGAGTCTGCGCCTAGTGACCTGACCCCGAGAGACCCGCCCAGCGACCTGACCCCGAGAGTCCCGCCCAGCGACCCGACCCCGACAGTCCCGCCCAGCGACTCGACCCAGCCAGGCCTCGCTCAGTGACCCGACCCCGAGTGACCCGACCTGCGACCCGACCCCGAGTGGCCCCGCCCAGTAACCTGACTCTGAGAGGCCCCGCCCAGCGACCTGACCCGGAGAGGCCCCGCCCAGCGACCCGACCCGGAGAGGCCCCGCCCATTGACCCGACCCAGAGAGACCCGCCCAGCGACCCGACCCGGGGAGGCCCCGCCCGGTGTCCTGACCCCGAGAGACCCACCCAACGACCCGACCCGGGGTGGCCCCGCCCAGTGTCCTGACCCCGAGAGACCCGCCCAACGACCCGACCCCGAGAGACCCCGTCCAGCGACCCGACCCGAGGGACCCGCCCAGTGACCCGACCCCGGAAATCCCGCCCAGCGACCTGACCCCGAGAGACCCGCCCAGCGACTTGACCCGGAGAGGCCCCGCCCAGCGACCTGACCCGGAGAGGCCCCGCCCAGCGACCTGACCCGGAGAGGCCCCGCCCAGCGACCCGACCCAGAGAGGCCCTGCCCAGCGAACTGACCCAGAGAGGCCCCGCCCAGCGACCCGACCCAGAGAGGCCCTGCCCAGCGAACTGACCTGGGGAGGCCCCGTCCAGCGACCCGACCCCGAGATGCCCCGCCCAGTGACCCGATCCAGAAAAGCCCCGCCCGGCGAACCGACCCGGAGTGGCCCCGCCCAGCAACCCGACCCGGAGAGGCCCCGCCCAGCGACTCGACCTGGAGAGGCCCCGCTCAATGATCCAACCCCGAGAGGCCTCGCCCAGCAACCCGACCCCGAGATGCCCCGCCCAGCGTCCCGACCCCGAGAGGCCCCGCCCAGCGACCCGACCCCAAGAGACCAGGTCAGCTACCCGACCCGGAGAGGCCCCGCCCAGCAACCTGACCCGGAGAGGCCCCGCCCAGCGACCCGACCCCGAGAGACCCGCCCAGCGACCCGACCCGGAGAGGCCCCGCCCAGCGACCTGGAGAGGCCCCGCCCTGCGACCCGACCTCAAGAGACCCGCCGAGCGACCCGACCCGGAGAGGCCCAGCCCAGCGATCCGGAGAGGCCCCGCCCAGCGACCCAACCCTAGAGGCCCGCCCAGCGACCCGACCCCGAGAGACCCTCCCAGCGACTCGACCTGGAGAGGCCCCGCCTAGCGATCCGGAGAGGCCCCGCCGAGCGACCCAACCCGAGAGACCAGCCCAGTGACCCGATCCGGAGATGCCCCGCCCAGTGACATGACCCAGAGTGGCCCCGCCCAGTAACCTGACTCTGAGAGGCCCCGCCCACGAACCTGACCTGGGGAGGCCCCGCCCAGCGACCTGACCCCGAGAGGCCCTGACCAGTGCCCCGACCCAGAAAGGCCCCGCCAGCGACCTGACCCGGAGAGGCCCCGCCCAGCGACCTGACCCAGAGAGGCCCCGCCCAGCGACCTGACCCAGAGAGACCCGTCCAGCGAACCGACCCGGAGAGGCCCCGCCCAGCGACTCGACCTGGAGAGGCCCCGCCCAATGATCCGACCCCGAGAGGCCCCACCCAGCGACTCGACCCGGAGAGGCCCCGCCCAGCGACTCGACCTGGAGAGGCCCCGCTCAATGATCCAACCCCGAGAGGCCTCGCCCAGCAACCCGACCCCGAGATGCCCCGCCCAGCGTCCCGACCCCGAGAGGCCCCGCCCAGCGAACCGACCCGGAGAGGCCCCGCCCAGCGACTCGACCTGGAGAGGCCCCGCCCAACTACCCAACCCGGAGGGGCCACGCCCAGCGACCTGACCCCGAGAGGCCCCGCCCAGCGACCTGACCCGGAGAGGCCCCGCCCAGCGACCCGACCCTGAGAGGCCCCGCCCAGCGACCCGACCAGGAAATGCCCCGCCCAGTGACATGACCCAGAGTGGCCCCGCCAGGTAACCTGACTCTGAGAGGCCCTGTCCAGCAACCCGACTCTGAGAGGCCCCGCCCAGCAACCCGACCCCGAGAGGCCCCGCCCAGTGACCCAACCCGGAGAGGCCCCGCCCAGCGACCTAACCCGGAGAGGCCCTGCCCTGCGACCCGACCCCGAGAGACCCAGCCCAGCGATCCGGAGAGGCCCCGCCTAGCGACCCAACCCTAGAGGCCCGCCCAGCGACCCGACCCCGAGAGACCCTCCCAGCGACTCGACCTGGAGAGGCCCCGCCCAGCGACCCAGCCCGAGAGGCCCAGTGACCCGATCCGGTGGGGCCACGCCCAGCGACCTGACCCCGAGAGGCCCCACCCAGCGACCCGGCCCGGAGAGGCCCCGCCCAGGAACCTGACCCAGAGTGGCCCCACCCAGCGACCCGACCTGGAGAGGTCCCGCCCAGGAACCTGACCCAGAGTGGCCCCACCCAGCGACCCGACCTGGAGAGGTCCCGCCCAGCGACCCAACTCCGAGAGGCCCCGCACAGCGTCCCGACCCCAAGAGACCTGCTCAGTGACTCGAGCCTGAGAGGCCCCGCCCAGCGATCTGGAGAGGCCCCGCCCTGCGACCCAACCCAAGAGACCCGCCCAGCGACATGACCCACAGAGGCCCCGCCCAGCGACCCGACCGCGAGAGGCCCGACCGAGAGAGGCCCCGCCCAGCGACCCAACCCAAGAGACCGTCCCAGCGACCCGACCCCGAGCGGCGCCGCCCAGCGACCTGACCCCGAGAGTCACACCCATGTACCCGCCCCCGAGTGTTCCACCCAGCGACTCGACCCGGAGACGCTCCGCCCAGCAACCTGACCCAGAGAGGCCCCGCCCAGTGACAGGACCTGGAGAGGCCCCGCCCAGCAAACTGACCCAGAGAGGCCCCGCCCAGCGACCCGACCCGGAGAGGCCCCGCCCAGCGACCCGACCCGGAGAGGCCCCGCCCAGCGACCTGACCCCGAGAGTCCCGCCCAGCGACCCGACCCCGACAGCCCCGCCCAGCGACCCGACCCGGAGAGGCCCCGCCCAGCGACCCGACCCGGAGAGGCCCCGCCCGGTGTCCTGACCCCGAGAGACCCACCCAACGACCCGACCCGGGGTGGCCCCGCCCAGCGACCTAACCCGGAGAGGCCCTGCCCTGCGACCCGACCCCGAGAGACCCCGTCCAGCAACCTGACCCCGAGTGACCCCGTCCAGCGACCCGACCCGAGGGATCCGCCCAGTGACCCGACCCCGGAAATCCCGCCCAGCGACCTGACCCCGAGAGACCCGCCCAGCGACTTGACCCGGAGAGGCACCGCCCAGCGACCTGACCCGGAGAGGCCCCGCCCAGCAACCCGACCCGGAGTGGCCCCGCCCAGCGACCCGACCCCGAGAGACCAGGTCAGCTACCCGAGCCGGAGAGGCCCCGCTGAGCGACCTGACCCGGAGAGGCCCCGCCCAGCGACCCGACCCCGAGAGACCCGCCCAGCGACCCGACCCGGAGAGGCCCCGCCCAGCGACCTGGAGAGGCCCAGCCCAGCGATCCGGAGAGGCCCCGCCCAGCGACCTGGAGAGGCCCAGCCCAGCGATCCGGAGAGGCCCCAGCCAGCGACCCGACCAGGAAATGCCCCGCCCAGTGACATGACCCAGAGTGGCCCCGCCAGGTAACCTGACTCTGAGAGGCCCCGCCCAGTGACCCAACCCGGAGAGGCCCCGCCCAGCGACCTAACCCGGAGAGGCCCCGCCGAGCGACCCGACCCGGAGAGGCCCCGCCCAGCGATCCGGAGAGGCCCCGCCGAGCGACCCAGCCCGAGAGACCAGCCCAGTGACCCGATCCGGTGGGGCCACGCCCAGCAACCTGACCCCGAGAGGCCCCACCCAGGAACCTGACCCAGAGAGGCCCCGCCCAGTGACAGGACCTGGAGAGGCCCCGCCCAGCAAACTGACCCAGAGAGGCCCCACCCAGCGTCCCGACCTCGAGAGGCCCCGCCCAGCGAACCGACCCGGAGTGGCCCCGCCCAGCGACCCGACCCCGAGAGACCCGCCCAGCGACCCGACCCGGAGAGGCCCCGCCCAGCGACCTGGAGAGGCCCAGCCCAGCGATCCGGAGAGGCCCCGCCCAGCGACCTAACCCTAGAGGCCCGCCCAGCGACCCGACCCCGAGAGACCCTCCCAGCGACTCGACCTGGAGAGGCCCCGCCTAGCGATCCGGAGAGGCCCCGCCTAGCGACCCAACCCTAGAGGCCCCGCCGAGCGACCCAACCCGAGAGACCAGCCCAGTGACCCGATCCGGAGGGGCCACGCCCAGCGACCCGACCCCGAGAGGCCCCGCCCAGCGACCCGACCCCGAGAGGCCCCGCCCAGCGACCCGACCTGGAGATGCCCTGCCCAGTGACATGACCCAGAGTGGCCCCGCCCAGTAACCTGACTCTGAGAGGCCCCGCCCACGAACCTGACCTGGGGAGGCCCCGCCCAGCGACCTGACCCCGAGAGGCCCTGACCAGTGCCCCGACCCAGAAAGGCCCCGCCAGCGACCTGACCCGGAGAGGCCCCGCCCAGCGACCTGACCCAGAGAGGCCCCGCCCAGCGACCTGACCCAGAGAGACCCGCCCAGCGAACCGACCCGGAGAGGCCCCGCCCAGCGACTCGACCTGGAGAGGCCCCGCCCAATGATCCGACCCCGAGAGGCCCCACCCAGCGACTCGACCCGGAGAGGCCCCGCCCAGGAACCTGACCCAGAGTGGCCCCACCCAGCGACCCGACCTGGAGAGGTCCCGCCCAGGAACCTGACCCAGAGTGGCCCCACCCAGCGACCCGACCTGGAGAGGTCCCGCCCAGCGACCCAACTCCGAGAGGCCCCGCACAGCGTCCCGACCCCAAGAGACCTGCTCAGTGACCCGAGCCTGAGAGGCCCCGCCCAGCGATCTGGAGAGGCCCCGCCCTGCGACCCAACCCAAGAGACCCGCCCAGCGACATGACCCACAGAGGCCCCGCCCAGCGACCCGACCGCGAGAGGCCCGACCGAGAGAGGCCCCGCCCAGCGACCCAACCCAAGAGACCGTCCCAGCGACCCGACCCCGAGCGGCGCCGCCCAGCGACCTGACCCCGAGAGTCACACCCATGTACCCGCCCCGAGTGTTCCACCCAGCGACTCGACCCGGAGACGCTCCGCCCAGCAACCTGACCCAGAGAGGCCCCGCCCAGTGACAGGACCTGGAGAGGCCCCGCCCAGCAAACTGACCCAGAGAGGCCCCGCCCAGCGACCCGACCCGGAGAGGCCCCGCCCAGCGACCTGACCCAGAGAGGCCCCGCCCAGTGACAGGACCTGGAGAGGCCCCGCCCAGCAAACTGACCCAGAGAGGCCCCGCCCAGCGACCCGACCCGGAGAGGCCCCGCCCAGCGACCTGACCCGGAGAGGCCCCGCCCAGCGACCTGACCCCGAGAGGCCCGCCCAGCGACCCGACCCCGACAGTCCCGCCCAGCGACTCGACCCAGCGAGGCCTCGCTCAGTGACCCGACCCCGAGTGACCCGACCTGCGACCCGACCCCGAGTGGCCCCGCCCAGTAACCTGACTCTGAGAGGCCCCGCCCAGCGACCCGACCCGGAGAGGCCCCGCCCATTGACCCGACCCAGAGAGACCCCGTCCAGCGACCCGACCCCGAGAGACCCCGTCCAGCGACCCGACCCCGAGAGACCCGCCCAACGACCCGACCCGGGGAGGCCCAGCGATCTGGAGAGGCCCCGCCCTGCGACCCAACCCAAGAGACCCGCCCAGCGACATGACCCACAGAGGCCCCGCCCAGCGACCCGACCGCGAGAGGCCCGACCGAGAGAGGCCCCGCCCAGCGACCCAACCCAAGAGACCGTCCCAGCGACCCGACCCCGAGCGGCGCCGCCCAGCGACCTGACCCCGAGAGTCACACCCATGTACCCGCCCCCGAGTGTTCCACCCAGCGACTCGACCCGGAGACGCTCCGCCCAGCAACCTGACGCAGAGAGGCCCCGCCCAGTGACAGGACCTGGAGAGGCCCCGCCCAGCGACCCGACCCGGAGAGGCCCCGCCCAGCGACCCGACCCGGAGAGGCCCCGCCCAGCGACCTGACCCCGAGAGTCCCGCCCAGCGACCCGACCCCGACAGCCCCGCCCAGCGAACCGACCCGGAGAGGCCCCGCCCAGCGACTCGACCTGGAGAGGCCCCGCCCAACTACCCAACCCGGAGGGGCCACGCCCAGCGACCTGACCCCGAGAGGCCCCGCCCAGCGACCTGACCCGGAGAGGCCCCGTCCAGCGACCCGACCCTGAGAGGCCCCGCCCAGCGGCCCGACCGGGAAATGCCCCGCCCAGCGACCTGACCCGGAGAGGCCCCGCCCAGCGACCCGACCCTGAGAGGCCCCGGCCAGCGACCCGACCAGGAAATGCCCCGCCCAGTGACATGACCCAGAGTGGCCCCGCCAGGTAACCTGACTCTGAGAGGCCCTGTCCAGCAACCCGACTCTGAGAGGCCCCGCCCAGCAACCCGACCCCGAGAGGCCCCGCCCAGTGACCCAACCCGGAGAGGCCCCGCCCAGCGACCTAACCCGGAGAGGCCCTGCCCTGCGACCCGACCCCGAGAGACCCGCCGAGCGACCCGACCCGGAGAGGCCCAGCCCAGCGATCCGGAGAGGCCCCGCCTAGCGACCCAACCCTAGAGGCCCGCCCAGCGACCCGACCCCGAGAGACCCTCCCAGCGACTCGACCTGGAGAGGCCCCGCCCAGCGACTCGACCTGGAGAGGCCCCGCCCAGCGATCCGGAGAGGCCCCGCCGAGCGACCCAGCCCGAGAGACCAGCCCAGTGACCCGATCCGGTGGGGCCACGCCCAGCGACCTGACCCCGAGAGGCCCCACCCAGCGACCCGACCCGGAGAGGCCCCGCCCAGGAACCTGACCCAGAGTGGCCCCACCCAGCGACCCGACCTGGAGAGGTCCCGCCCAGCGACCCAACTCCGAGAGGCCCCGCACAACGTCCCGACCCCAAGAGACCTGCTCAGTGACCCGAGCCTGAGAGGCCCCGCCCAGCGATCTGGAGAGGCCCCGCCCTGCGACCCAACCCAAGAGACCCGCCCAGCGACATGACCCACAGAGGCCCCGCCCAGCGACCCGACCGCGAGAGGCCCGACCGAGAGAGGCCCCGCCCAGCGACCCAACCCAAGAGACCGTCCCAGCGACCCGACCCCGAGCGGCGCCGCCCAGCGACCTGACCCCGAGAGTCACACCCATGTACCCGCCCCCGAGTGTTCCACCCAGCGACTCGACCCGGAGACGCTCCGCCCAGCAACCTGACCCAGAGAGGCCCCGCCCAGCGACCCGACCCGGAGAGGCCCGGCCGAGAGAGGCCCCGCCCAGCAACCTGACGCAGAGAGGCCCCGCCCAGCAACCTGACCCAGAGAGGCCCCGCCCAGTGACAGGACCTGGAGAGGCCCCGCCCAGCAAACTGACCCAGAGAGGCCCCGCCCAGCGACCTGACCCCGAGAGTCCCGCCCAGCGACCCGACCCCGACAGTCCCGCCCAGCGACTCGACCCAGCGAGGCCTCGCTCAGTGACCCGACCCCGAGTGACCCGACCTGCGACCCGACCCCGAGTGGCCCCGCCCAGTAACCTGACTCTGAGAGGCCCCGCCCAGCGACCTGACCCGGAGAGGCCCCGCCCAGCGACCCGACCCGGAGAGGCCCCGCCCATTGACCCGACCCAGAGAGACCCCGTCCAGCGACCCGACCCCGAGAGACCCGCCCAACGACCCGACCCGGGGAGGCCCCGCCCGGTGTCCTGACCCCGAGAGACCCACCCAACGACCCGACCCCGAGAGACCCGTCCAGCAACCTGACCCCGAGTGACCCCGTCCAGCGACCCGACCCGAGGGACCCGCCCAGTGACCCGACCCCGGAAATCCCGCCCAGCGACCTGACCCCGAGAGACCCGCCCAGCGACTTGACCCGGAGAGGCACCGCCCAGCGACCTGACCCGGAGAGGCCCCGCCCAGCGACCTGACCCGGAGAGGCCCCGCCCAGCAACCCGACCCGGAGTGGCCCCGCCCAGCGACCCGACCCCGAGAGACCAGGTCAGCTACCCGAGCCGGAGAGGCCCCGCTGAGCGACCTGACCCGGAGAGGCCCCGCCCAGCGACCCGACCCCGAGAGACCCGCCCAGCGACCCGACCCGGAGAGGCCCCGCCCAGCGACCTGGAGAGGCCCCGCCCAGCGATCCGGAGAGGCCCCGCCCAGCGACCCAACCCTAGAGGCCCGCCCAGCGACCCGACCCCGAGAGACCCTCCCAGCGACACGACCTGGAGAGGCCCCGCCTAGCGATCCGGAGAGGCCCCGCCGAGCGACCCAACCCGAGAGACCAGCCCAGTGACCCGATCCGGAGGGGCCACGCCCAGCGACCTGACCCCGAGAGGCCCCGCCCAGCGACCCGACCCGGAGAGGCCCCGCCCAGCGACCCGACCCCGAGAGGCCCCGCCCAGCGACCCGACCAGGAGATGCCCCGCCCAGTGACATGACCCAGAGTGGCCCCGCCCAGTAACCTGACTCTGAGAGGCCCCGCCCACGAACCTGACCTGGGGAGGCCCCGCCCAGCGACCTGACCCCGAGAGGCCCTGACCAGTGCCCCGACCCAGAAAGGCCCCGCCAGCGACCTGACCCGGAGAGGCCCCGCCCAGCGACCTGACCCAGAGAGACCCGCCCAGCGAACCGACCCGGAGAGGCCCCGCCCAGCGACTCGACCCGGAGAGGCCCCGCCCAGCGACTCGACCTGGAGAGGCCCCGCTCAATGATCCAACCCCGAGAGGCCTCGCCCAGCAACCCGACCCCGAGATGCCCCGCCCAGCGTCCCGACCCCGAGAGGCCCCGCCCAGCGAACCGACCCGGAGAGGCCCCGCCCAGCAACTCGACCTGGAGAGGCCCCGCCCAACTACCCAACCCGGAGGGGCCACGCCCAGCGACCAGACCCCGAGAGGCCCCGCCCAGCGACCTGACCCGGAGAGGCCCCGCCCAGCGACCCGACCCTGAGAGGCCCCGCCCAGCGGCCCGACCGGGAAATGCCCCGCCCAGCGACCTGACCCAGAGAGGTCCCGCCCTGCGACCCGACCCTGAGAGGCCCCGCCCAGCGACCCGACCAGGAAATGCCCCGCCCAGTGACATGACCCAGAGTGGCCCCGCCAGGTAACCTGACTCTGAGAGGCCCCGTCCAGCAACCCAACCCGGAGAGGCCCCGCCCAGCAACCCAACCCGAAGAGGCCCCGCCCAGTGACCCAACCCGGAGAGGCCCCGCCCAGCGACCTAACCCGGAGAGGCCCCGCCCTGCGACCCGACCCCGAGAGACCCGCCGAGCGACCCGACCCGGAGAGGCCCAGCCCAGCGATCCGGAGAGGCCCCGCCTAGCGACCCAACCCTAGAGGCCCGCCCAGCGACCCAACCCGAGAGACCAGCCCAGTGACCCGATCCGGAGGGGCCACGCCCAGCGACCTGACCCCGAGAGGCCCCGCCCAGCGACCCGACCCGGAGAGGCCCCGCCCAGCGACCCGACCCCGAGAGACCCTCCCAGCGACTCGACCTGGAGAGGCCCCGCCCAGCGATCCGGAGAGGCCCCGCCGAGCGACCCAGCCCGAGAGACCAGCCCAGTGACCCGATCCGGTGGGGCCACGCCCAGCGACCTGACCCCGAGAGGCCCCACCCAGCGACCCGACCCGGAGAGGCCCCGCCCAGGAACCTGACCCAGAGTGGCCCCACCCAGCGACCCGACCTGGAGAGGTCCCGCCCAGCGACCCAACTCCGAGAGGCCCCGCACAGCGTCCCGACCCCAAGAGACCTGCTCAGTGACCCGAGCCTGAGAGGCCCCGCCCAGCGATCTGGAGAGGCCCCGCCCTGCGACCCAACCCAAGAGACCCGCCCAGCGACATGACCCCGAAAATCCCGCCCAGCGACCCGACCCCGAAAATCCCGCCCAGCACCCTGACCCCGAAAATCCCGCCCAGCACCCTGACCCCGAAAATCCCGCCCAGCGACCCGACCCGCAGAGGCCCCGCCCAGCATCCTGACCCCGAAAATCCCGCCCAGCACCCTGACCCCGAGAGAAGCGCCCAGTGACCTGACCCGCAGAGGACCCGCCCAGCATCTTGACCCCGAAAATCCCGCCCAGCGACCTGACCCCGAAAATCCCGCCCAGCACCCTGACCCCGAAAATCCCGCCCAGCACCCTGACCCCGAAAATCCCGCCCAGCGACCCGACCCGCAGAGGCCCCGCCCAGCATCCTGACCCCGAAAATCCCGCCCAGCACCCTGACCCCGAGAGAAGCGCCCAGTGACCTGACCCGCAGAGGACCCGCCCAGCGACCTGACCCCGAAAATCCCGCCCAGCGACCCGACTCGGAAAGGCCTCGCTCAGTGACCCGACCCCGAGTGACCCGACCTGCGACCCGACCCCGAGTGGCCCCGTCCAGTAACCTGACCCGGAGAGGCCCCGCCCAGCGACCTGACCCGGAGAGGCCCCGCCCAGCGACCCGACCCGGAGAGGCCCCGCCCATTGACCCGACCCAGAGAGACCCCGTCCAGCGACCCGACCCCGAGAGACCCGCCCAACGACCCGACCCGGGGTGGCCCCGCCCAGTGTCCTGTCCCCGAGTGACCCCGTCCAGCGACCCGACCCGAGGGACCCGCCCAGTGACCCGACCCCGGAAATCCCGCCCAGCGACCTGACCCCGAGAGACCCGCCCAGCGACTTGACCCGGAGAGGCCCCGCCCAGCGACCTGACCCGGAGAGGCCCCGCCCAACGACCCGACCCAGAGAGGCCCCGCCCAGTGACCCGACCCCGGAAATCCCGCCCAGCGTCCCGACCCCGAGAGACCCGCCGAGCGACCCGACTCGGAGAAGCCCGCCCAGCGACCCGACCCCGAGAGACCCGCCCAGCGACCTGACCCGGAGGGGCCACGCCCAGCGACCTGACCCGGAGGGGCCACGCCCAGCGACCTGACCCCGAGAGGCCCCGCCCAGCGACCCGACCAGGAGATGCCCCGCCCAGTGACATGACCCAGAGTGGCCCCGCCCAGCGACCCGACCAGGAGATGCCCCGCCCAGTGACATGACCCAGAGTGGCCCCGCCCAGTAACCTGACTCTGAGAGGCCCCGCCCAGCGACCTGACCCCGAGATGCCCCGCCCAGTGCCCCGACCCAGAAAGGCCCCGCCAGCGACCTGACCCGGAGAGGCCCCGCCCAGCGACCTGACCCTGAGAGGCCCCGCCCAGCGACCTGACCTGGGGAAGACCCGCCCAGCGACTCAACCCAGAGAGACCCGCCCAGCGACTCGACCTGGAGAGGCCTCGCCCAGCAACCCGACCCCGAGATGCCCCACCCAGCGTCCCGACCCAGAAAGGCCCCGCCCAGCGACCCGACCCAGTGAAACCCGCCCAGCGTCCCGACCCAGAAAGGTCCCGCCCAGCGTCCCGACCCAGAAAGGTCCCGCCCAGCGTCCCGACCCAGAAAGGCCCCGCCCAGTGACCCGACCCCGAGAGACCCGCCCAGGGACCCGACCCAGAAAGGCCCCGCCCAGCGCCCCGACCCCGAGAGGCCCGGCCAACGGCCCGAGTCGGAGAGGCCCCGCCCAGCGACCTGACCTGGAGAGGCCCCGCCCAGCGACCCGACACAGAGAGGCCCCGCCCAGCGACCTGACCTGGGGAGGCCCCGCCCAGCGACCCGACACAGAGAGGCCCCGCCCAGCAACCTGACCTGGAGAGGCCCCGCCCAGCGACCCGACACAGAGAGGCCCCGCCCAGCAACCCGACCCGGAGAGGCCCCGCCCAGCGACCCGACCAGGAGATGCCCCGCCCAGTGACCCGACCCAGAGTGGCCCCGCCCAGCGACCCGACCCAGAGAGGCCCCGCCCAGCGACCTGACCCCGAGAGGCCCCGCCCAGCGACCTGACCCCGAGAGGCCCCGCCCAGCGACCTGACCCGGAGGGGCCACGCCCAGCGATCTGACCCCGAGAGGCCCCGCCCAGCGACCTGACCCCGAGAGGCCACGCCCAGCGATCTGACCCCGAGAGGCCCCGCCCAGCGACCCGACCCCGAGAGGCCCCGCCCAGCGACCTGACCCGGAGGGGCCACGCCCAGCGACCTGACCCCGAGAGGCCCCGCCCAGCGACCTGACCCGGAGGGGCCACGCCCAGCGATCTGACCCCGAGAGGCCCCGCCCAGCGACCTGACCCCGAGAGGCCACGCCCAGCGATCTGACCCCGAGAGGCCCCGCCCAGCGACCTGACCCCGAGAGGCCCCGCCCAGCGACCTGACCCGGAGGGGCCACGCCCAGCGATCTGACCCCGAGAGGCCCCGCCCAGCGACCTGACCCCGAGAGGCCACGCCCAGCGATCTGACCCCGAGAGGCCCCGCCCAGCGACCCGACCAGGAGATGCCCCACCCAGTGACATGACCCAGAGTGGCCCCGCCCAGCGACCTGACCCCGAGAGGCCACGCCCAGCGACCCGACCCAGAGAGGCCCCGCCCAGCGACCCGACCCAGAGAGGCCCCGCCCAGCGACCCGACCCAGAGAGGCCCCGCCCAGCGACCTGACCCGGAGAGGCCCCGCCCAGCGACCCGACCCGGAGAGGCCCCGCCCAGCAACCTGACCTGGGGAGGCCCCGCCCAGCAACCCGACCCGGGAGGCCGCCCAGCGACCCGACCCCGAGAGACCCGCCCAGCAACCCGACCCTAAGAGGCCCCGCCCAGCGACCCGACCCAGAGAGGCCCCGCCCAGCGACCCGACCCCGAGAGGCACTGCCCTGTGACCCGACCCAGAAAGGCCCCGCCCAGCGACCTGACCCAGAGAGGCCCCGCCCAGTGACCTGACCCTGAGAGGCCCCGCCCAGCGACCCCACCCAGAAAGGCCCCACCCAGCGAACCGACCCCGAGGCCCCGCCCAGCAACCCGACCCCGATTTTGGCCCCGCCCAGCGTCACGACCCCGAGAGGCCCCGCCCAGCGACCCGACCCGGAGAGGCCCCGCCCAGCGACCTGACCCCGAGAGGCCCCGCCCAGCGACCTGACCCCAAGAGGCCCCGCCCAGCAGCCTGACCCCGAGAGGCCCCGCCCAGCGACCCGAACCGTAGCGGCCCCGCCCAGCGACCTGACCCGGAGTGGCCCCGCCCAGGGACCTGACCCAGAGATGCCCCGCCCAGCGACCCGACCAGGAGATGCCCCACCCAGTGACATGACCTGGGGAGGCCCAGCCCAGCAACCCGACCCGGAGAGGCCCCGCCCAGCGACCCGACCCCGAGAGGCCCCGCCCAGCGACCCGACCAGGAGATGCCCCACCCAGTGACATGACCCAGAGTGGCCCCGCCCAGTAACCTGACTGAGAGGCCCCACCCAGCGACCCGACCCAGAGAGGCCCCGCCCAGCAACCCGACCCCGAGAGGCCCCGCCCAGCAACCTGACCCGGAGAGGCCCCGCTCAGCGACCTGACCCGGAGAGGCCCCGCCCATCAACCTGACCTGGGGAGGCCCCGCCCAGCGACCCGACACCGAGAGGCCCCGCCCAGTGACCCGACCTAGAAAGGCCCCGCCCAGCGAACCGACCCGGAGAGGCCCCGCCCAGCAACCCGACCCGGAGAGGCCGCCCAGCGACCCGACCCCGAGAGACCCGCCCAGCGTCCCGACCCCAAGTGGCCCTGTCCAGCAACCCGACCCGAAGAGGCCCCGCCCAGCGACCCGACCAGGAGATGCCCCGTCCAGTGACATTACCCAGAGTGGGCCCGCCCAGTATCCTGACTCTGAGAGGCCCCGCCCAGTGACCTGACCCGGAGAGGCCCCGCCCAGCGACCCGACCCAGAGAGGCCCCGCCCAGCGACCTAACCTAGGCAGGCCCCGCCCAGCGACCCGACCCCGAGAGGCACTGCCCAGCGACCCCACCCAGAAAGGCCCCACCCAGCGAACCGACCCCGAGGCCCCGCCCAGCAACCCGACCCCGAGATGGCCCCGCCCTGCGTCACGACCCCGAGAGGCCCCGCCCAGCGACCCGACCCGGAGAGGCCCCGCCCAGCGACCTGACCCCGAGAGGCCCCGCCCAGCGACCTGACCCCGAGAGGCCCCGCCCAGCAGCCTGACCCCGAGAGGCCCTGCCCGGCGACCCGAACCGTAGCGGCCCCGCCCAGCGACCTGACCCGGAGTGGCCCCGCCCAGGGACCTGACCCAGAGATGCCCCGCCCAGTGACCTGACCTGGGGAGGCCCAGCCCAGCAACCCGACCCCGAGAGGCCCCGCCCAGTGACCCGATCCTGAGAGGCCCCACCCAACGACCCGGCATGGAGAGGCTCCGCCCAGCAACCTGACCGAGGGAGGCCCCGCCCAGCGACCCGACCCGGAGAGGCCGCCCAGCGACCCAACCCCGAGAGACCCGCCCAGCGATCCGGCGAGGCCCTGCCCAGTGACCCAACCCGGAGAGGCCCGCCCAGCGACCCGACCCAGAAAGGCCCCGCCCAGCGAACCGACCCGGAGAGGCCCCGCCCAGCAACTTGACCCGGAGAGGCCCCGCCCAATGACCCGTCCCCGAGAGGCTGCGCCCAGCGTCCCGACCCCAAGAGACCCGGCCAACGACCCGAGTCGGAGAGGCCCCGCCGAGTGGCCTGACCCGGAGAGGCCCCGCCCAGCGACCCGGAGAGGCCCCGCCCAGCGATCCGGAGAGGCCCCGCCCAGCGATCCGGAGAGGCCCCGCCCAGCGACCCGACCCCGAGAGACCCTCCCAGCGACTCGACCTGGAGAGCCCCGCCCAGCGATCTTGAGAGGCCCCGCCGAGCGACCCAACCCTAGAGACTAGCCCAGTGACCCAACCCGGAGGGGCCACGCCCAGCGACCTGACCCCGAGAGGCCCCGCCCAGCGACCCGACCCGGAGAGGTCCCGCCCAGCGACCCGACCAGGAAATGCCCCGCCCAGTGACATGACCCAGAGTGGCCCCGCCAGGTAACCTGACTCTGAGAGGCCCCACCCAGCGACCTGACCCGGAGAGGCCCCGCCCACGAACCTGACCTGGGGAGGCCCCGCCCAGCGACCCGACCCCGAGAGGCCCTGCCCAGTGACCCGACCCAGAAAGGCCCCGCCAGCGACCTGACCCGGAGAGGCCCCGCCCAGCGACTTGACCCGGAGAGGCCCCGCCCAGCGACCTGACCTGGGGAGGACCCGCCGAGCGTCTCGACCCAGAGAGACCCGCCCAGCGACCCGACCCAGAAAGGCCCCGCCCAGCGAACCGACCCGGAGAGGCCCCGCCCAGCGACTCAGCCTGGAGTGGCCCCGCCCAACGACCCGACTCCGAGAGGCCCCGCCCAGCAACCCGACCCCGAGATGCCCCGCCCAGGGTCCCGACCCTGAGAGGCCCCGCCCAGCGAACCGACCCGGAGAGGCCCCGCCCTGCGACTCGACCTGGAGAGGCTCCGCCTAACGACCCGACCCCGAGAGGCCCCGCCCAGCGACCTGACCCAGAGAGGCCCCGCCCAGCGCCCCGACCCCGAGAGGCCCTGTCCAGCGACCTGACCCCGAGAGGCCCCGCCCAACGACCCGACACCGAGAGGCCCCGCCCAGCAACCCGACCCCGAGATGCCCCGCCCAGAGTCCCGACCCCGAGAGGCCCCGCCCTGCGACTCGACCTGGAGAGGCTCCGCCTAACGACCCGAACCCGAGAGGCCCCGCCCAGCAACCCGACCCCAAGATGGCCCCACCCAGCGTCCCGACCCCGAGAGGCCCTGTCCAGCGACCTGACCCCGAGAGGCCCTGCCCAGCGACCTGACCCAGAGAGGCCCCGCCCAGCGACCCGACCCCGAGAGGCCCCCCCAGCGACCCGACCCCGAGATGGCCCCGCCCAGCGTCCCGACCCTGAGAGGCCCTGTCCAGCGACCTGACCCCGAGAGGTCCCACCCAGCGACACGACCCGGAGAGGCCCCGCCCAGCGACCCGACCCCGAGAGGCCCCCCCAGCGACCCGACCCTGAGAGGCCCGCCCAGCGACTCGGAGAGGCCCCGCCCAGCAACCCGACCCGGAGAGGCCCGCCCAGCGATCCGACCCAGAGAGACCTGCCCATTGACCCGACCCCGAGAGACAAGCCCAGCGACCCGACCCAGAAAGGCCCCACCCAGCGAACGGGCCCAGAAAGGCCCCGCCCAGCGACCCGACCCAGAGAGACCCGCCCAGTGACCCGACCCAGAGAAACCTGCCCAGCGACCCGACCCAGAAAGGCCCCGCCCAGCAAACCGACCCGGAGAGGCCCGCCCAGTGACCCGACCCCGAGAGACCCGCCCAGGGACCTGACCCAGAAAGGCCCCGCCCAGCGTCCCGACCCCGAGAGGCCCTGTCCAGCAACCCGACCCCAAGAGACCCGGCCAACGACCCGAGTCGGAGAGGCCCCGTCCAGCAACCTGATCCTGAGTGGCCCCGCCCAGCGACCCGACCCAGAGAGGCCCTGCCCAGCAACCTGACCCGGAGAGGCCCCGCCCAGCGACCCGACCCAGAGAGGCCCCGCCCAGTGACCCGACCCAGAGAGGCCCTGCCCAGCAACCTGACCCCGAGAGGCCCCGCCGAGTGACCCGACCCGGAGAGGCCCCGCCCAGCGATCCGGCGAGGCCCCTCCCAGCGACCCAACCCTAGAGGCCCGCCCAGTGACCCGACCCAAGAGACCCACCCAGCGACCCGACCCCGAGAGACCCTCCCAGCGACCTGATCCTGAGAGGCCCCACCCAGCGACCCGGCATGGAGAGGCTCCGCCCAGCATCCTGACCTAGGGAGGCCCCGCCCAGCGACCAAACCAGGAGATGCCCTGCCCAGTGACATGACCCAGTGTGGCCCCGCCCAGTAACCTGACGCTGAGAGGTCTCGCCCAGCAACCTGATCCTGAGTGGCCCTACCCAGCGACCCAACCCCGAGAGGCCCCGCCCAGTGACCCGACCCAGAAAGGCACCGCCCAGCAACCCGACCTGGAGAGGCCCTGCCCAGCGACACGACCCGGAGAGGCCCCACCCAGTGACATGACACAGAGTGGCCCCGCCCAGTAACCTGACTCTGAGAGGCCCCGCCCAACAACCTGACCTGTAGAGGCCCCGCCCAGCGAACTGACCCGGAGAGGCCCCGCCCAGCAACCCATCCCGGAGAGGCCCGCCCAGCGACCCGACCCAGAGAAACCCGCCCAGCGACCCGACCCAGAAAGGCCCCACCCAGCGGACCGATCCGGACAGGCCCGCCCAGTGACCCGACCCCGAGAGACCCGCCCAGGGACGCGACCCAGAAAGGCCACGCCCAGCGAACCGATCCGGAGAGGCCCGCCCAGTGACCCGACCCCGAGAGACCCGCCCAGGGACGCGACCCAGAAAGGCCACGCCCAGCGACCCGACCCCGAGAGACCCGCCCAGGGACCCGACCCGGAGAGGCCCCGCCCAGCAACTCGACCTGGAGAGGCCCCGCCCAATGACCCGTCTCCGAGAGGCCCCGCCCAGCAACCCGAGCCCGAGAGGCCCCGCCCAGCGTCCCGACCCCGAGAGGCCCTGTCCAGCAACCCGACCCCAAGAGACCCGGCCAACGACCCGAGTCGGAGAGGCCCCGCCGAGTGACCTGACCTGGGGAGGCCCCGCCCAGCGACCCGACCCAGAAAGGCCCCGCCCAGCGACCTGACCCGGAGAGGCCCCGCCCAGCGACCCGACCCGGAGAGGCCCCGCCCAGCGACCTGACCTGGGGAGGCCCCGCCCACGTCCCGACCCAGAAAGGCCCCGCCCAGCGATCTGACCCGGACAGGCCCTGCCCAGAGACCCGAACTGGAGAGGCCCCGCCCAGCGACCCTACCTGGAGAGGCCCCGCCCAGCGACACGACCCGGAGAGTCCCCGCCCAGCGACACGACCCGGAGAGGCCCCGCCCAGCGACACGACCCGGAGAGGCCCAGCCCAGTGACCCAACCCGGAGAGGCCCCGCCCAGCGACCCGACCCAGAGAGGCCCAGCCCAGTGACCCAACCCGGAGAGGCCCCGCCCAGCGACCCGACCCCGAGAGGCCCCGCCCAGCGACCCGACCAGGAGATGCCCCACCCAGTGACATGACCCATAGTGGCCCCGCCCAGCGACCTGACCCCGAGAGGCCCCGCCCAGCAACCCGACCCCGAGAGGCCCCGTCCAGCGACCTGACACGGAGAGGCCCCGCCCAGCGACCCGACCCAGAAAGGCCCCGCCCAGCGACCTGACCCGGAGAGGCCACGCCCAGCAACCTGACCCCAAGAGGCCCCGTCCAGCGACCCGAACCGTAGAGGCCCCGCCCAGCGACACGACCCGGAGAGGCCCCGCCCAGCGACACGACCCGGAGAGGCCCCACCCAGCGACCTATCCCGGAGAGGCCCCGCCCAGTGACATGACACAGAGTGGCCCCGCCCAGTAACCTGACTCTGAGAGGCCCCGCCCAACAACCTGACCTGGAGAGGCCCCGCCCAGCGACCCGACGCAGAGAGGCCCCACCCAGCGAACTGACCCGGAGAGGCCCCGCCCAGCAACCCGACCCGGAGAGGCCCGCCCAGCGACCCGACCCAGAGAAACCCGCCCAGCGACCCGACCCAGAAAGGCCCCGCCCAGCAACCCGACCCGGAGAGGCGCGCCCAGTGACCCGACCCCGAGAGACCTGCCCAGGGACCCGACCCAGAAAGGCCACGCCCAGTGACCCGACCCCGAGAGACCTGCCCAGGGACCCGACCCAGAAAGGCCACGCCCAGCGACCCGACCCCGAGAGACCTGCCCAGCGAACCGACCCGGAGAGGCCCCGCCCAGCAACTCGACCTGGAGAGGCCCCGCCCAGCAACTCGATCTGGAGAGGCCCCGCCCAATGACCCGTCTCCGAGAGGCCCCGCCCAGCAACCCGAGCCCGAGAGGCCCTGTCCAGCAACCCGACCCCAAGAGACCCGGCCAACGACCCGAGTCGGAGAGGCCCCGCCGAGTGACCTGACCTGGGGAGGCCCCGCCCAGCGACCCGACCCAGAAAGGCCCCGCCCAGCGACCTGACCCGGAGAGGCCCGCCCAGCGATCTGACCCGGACAGGCCCTGCCCAGAGACCCGAACCGGAGAGGCCCCGCCCAGCGACCCTACCTGGAGAGGCCCCGCCCAGCGACACGACCCGGAGAGTCCCCGCCCAGCGACACGACCCAGAAAGGCCCCGCCCAGCGACCTGACCCGGACGGGCCCCGCCCAGCAACCTGACCCGGAGAGGCCCCGCCCAGCGACCTGACCCGGAGAGGCCCCGCCCAGCGACCTGACCCCGAGAGGCCCCGTCCAGCGAGCCGAACCGTAGAGGCCCCGCCCAGCGACTCTACCTGGAGAGGCCCAGCCCAGCGACCTGACCTGGGGAGGCCCCGCCCAGCGACCCGACCCAGAAAGGCCCCGCCCAGCAACCTGACCCGGAGAGGCCCGCCCAGCGATCTGACCCGGACAGGCCCTGCCCAGAGACCCGAACCGGAGAGGCCCCGCCCAGCGACCCTACCTGGAGAGGCCCCGCCCAGCGACACGACCCGGAGAGGCCCCGCCCAGCGACACGACCCAGAGAGGCCCAGCCCAGTGACCCAACCCGGAGAGGCCCCGCCCAGCAACCCGACCCCGAGAGGCCCGGTCCAGCAACCTGACCCGGAGTGGCTCCGCCCAGCCACCTGACACGGAGAGGCCCCGCCCAGTGACCTGACCTGGGGAGGCCCCGCCCAGCGACCCGACCCAGAAAGGCCCCGCCCAGCGACCTGACCCGGAGAGGCCCCGCCCAGCAACCTGACCCCAAGAGGCCCCGTCCAGCGACCCGAACCGTAGAGGCCCCGCCCAGCGACCCGAACCGGAGAGGACCCGCCCAGCGACACGACCCGGAGAAGCCCCGCCCAGCGACACGACCCGGAGAGGCCCCACCCAGCGACATATCCCGGAGAGGCCCCACCCAGTGACATGACACAGAGTGGCCCCGCCCAGTAACCTGACTCTGAGAGGCCCCGCCCAACAACCTGACCTGGAGAGGCCCCGCCAAGCGACACGACCCGGAGAGGCCCCGCCCAGCGAACCGACCCGGAGAGGCCCCGCCCAGCAACCCGACCCGGAGAGGCTCCGCCCAGCGACCCGACCCCGAGAGGCCCTGTCCAGCAACCCGACCCCAAGTGACCCGCCCAGCGTCCCGACCCCAAGAGGCCCTGTCCAGCAACCCGACCCCAAGAGACCAGGCCAGCGACCCGACCAGGAGAGGCCCTGCCCAGCGAACCGACCCCGAGAGGCCCCGCCCAGCGACCCGACCCCAAGAGGCCCCGCCCAGCGTCCCGACCTCAAGAGGCCCTGTCCAGCAACCCGACCCCAAGAGGCCCCGCCCAGCGACCCGACCCGGAGAGGCCCCGCCCAGTGACATGACCCAGAGTGGCCCCGCCCAGTAACCTGACTCTGAGAGGCCCCGCCCAGCGTCCCGACCTCAAGAGGCCCTGTCCAGCAACCCGACCCCAAGAGACCAGGCCAGCGACCCGACCCGGAGAGGCCCCGCCCAGCGACCCGACCCCGAGAGGCCCCGCCCAGCGACCTGACCCGGAGAGGCCCCGCCCAGCGAACCGACCCCGAGAGGCCGCGCCCAGCGACCCGACCCCGAGAGGCCCCGCCCAGCGACCTGACCCGGAGAGGCCCCGCCCAGCGAACCGACCCCGAGAGGCCGCGCCCAGCGACCCGACCCGGAGAGGCCCCGCCCAGTGACATGACCCAGAGTGGCCCCGCCCAGTAACCTGACTCTGAGAGGCCCCGCCCAGCGACCTGACCCGGAGAGGCCCCGCCCAGCAACCCGAACCCGAGAGGCCCGGTCCAGCAACCCGACCCCAAGAGACCCACCCAACAACCAGACCCCGAGAGACCCTCCCAGCGACTCGACCTGGAGAGGCCCCGCCCAGCGATCCGGAGAGGCCCCGCCGAGCGACCCAACCCCGAGAGGCCCGCCCAGCGACCCGACCCGGAGAGGCCCAGCCCAGCGACCCTACCCCGAGAGGCCCCGCCCAGCGACCCGACCCGGAGTGGCCCTGCCCAGTGACCTGACACGGAGAGGCCCCGCCCACGAACCTGACCTGGGGAGGCCCCGCCCAGCGACCCGACCCCGAGAGGCCCCGCCCAGCGACCTGACCCAGAGAGGCCCCGCCCAGCGACTTGACCCCCCCATCATCATCCCCCCATCATCATCAACTCCCCATCATCATCATCCCCCCTTCATCATCATCCCCCATCATCATCATCCCCCATCATCATCATCCCACCATCATCATCATACCCCATCATCATCATCCCCCCATCATCGTCCCCCCATCATCATCATCCCCCCATCATCATCATCCCCACATCATCATCAACCCCCCATCATCATCATCCCCCCATCATCATCATCCCCCATCATCATCATCCCCCCATCACCTTTCCCCCATCATCATCCCCCCCATCATCATCTTCCCCCCATCATCATCCCCCACATCATCATCATCCCCCCATCATCATACGCCATCATCATCATCCTCCCATCATCACCAACCCCCCATCATCATCATCCCATCATCATCTCCCCATCATCATACCCCCATCATCATCATCCCCATTATCATCATCCCCCATCATCATCAACCCCCCATCATCATCCCCCCCATCATCATCATCCCCCCATCATCATCAACCCCCCATCATCATCATCCACCCATCATCATCAACCCCCCATCATCATCATCCCCCCTTCATCATCATCCGCCATCATCATCCCCCCATCATCATCCCCACTTCACCATCTTCATCATCCCCCATCATCATCATCCCCATCATGATTATCCCCCCATCATCATCATCATTCCCCCATCATCATCCCCCATCATCAGCATCTCATCCACATCATCCCCCAATCATGATCATCCCCCATCATCATTATCATCCCCCCATTATTAGCCCCCCCATCACCATCATCATCCCCCCATCATCATCATCATCCCCCCATCATCATCATCATTATCCCATCATCTTCATCCTCCCTCCATCATCATCCCCTCATCATCATCCCATCATCATCCCCCACATCATCATCATCCCCCCATCATCATCAACTCCCCATCATCATCATCCCCCCATCATGATCATCGCCCCATCATCATCAACCCCCCATCATCATCATCCCCATCATCATCATCCCCCCATCATCAACCCCCCATCATCCTCATCCCCCCATCATCATCATCCCCCCATCATCTTACCCCCATCATCATCCCCCCATCATCATCATCCCCCCATCATCATCCCCCATATCATCATCATCCCCCCCATCATCATACCCCCATCATCATCATCCCCCATTATCATCATGCTGTTTGTGATTTTCATTAATGACTTGGAAGAGGGAGTTGAAGGGTGGGTCAGTAAATTTGCAGACGATACGAAGATTGGTGGAGTTGTGGATAGTAAGGAGGGCTGTTGTCGGCTGCAAAGAGACATAGATAGGATGCAGAGCTGGGCTGAGAAGTGGCAGATGGAGTTTAACCCTGAAAAGTGTGAGGTTGTCCATTTTGGAAGGACAAATATGAATGCGGAATATAGGGTTAATGGTAGAGTTCTTGGCAATGTGGAGGAGCAGAGAGACCTTGGGGTCTATGTTCATACATCTTTGAAAGTTGCCACTCAAGTGGATAGAGCTGTGAAGAAGGCCTATGGCGTGCTCGCGTTCATTAACAGAGGGATTGAATTTAAGAGCCGTGAGGTGATGATGCAGCTGTACAAAACTTTGGTAAGGCCACATTTGGAGTACTGTGTACAGTTCTGGTCGCCTCATTTTAGGAAGGATGTGGAAGCTCTGGAAAAGGTGCAAAGAAGATTTACCAGGATGTTGCCTGGAATGGAGAGTAGGTCTTACGAGGAAAGGTTGAGGGCGCTAGGCCTTTTCTCATTAGAGCGGAGAAGGATGAGGGGCGACTTGATAGAGGTCTATAAGATGATCAGGGGAATAGATAGAGTAGACAGTCAGAGACTTTTTCCACGGGTGGAACACACCATTACAAGGGGACATAAATTTAAGGTGAAAGGTGGAAGATATAGGAGGGATATCAGAGGTAGGTTCTTTACCCAGAGAGTAGTGGGGGCATGGAATGCACTGCCTGTGGAAGTAGTTGATCGGAAACATTAGGGACCTTCAAGCAGCTATTGGATAGGCACATGGATGACGGTAAAATGATATAGTGTAGATTTATTTGTTCTTAAGGGCAGCACGGTAGCATTGTGGATAGCGCAATTGCTTCACAGCTCCATGGTCCCAAGTTCGATTCCGGCTTGGGTCATTGTCTGTGCGGAGTCTGCACGTCCTCCCCGTGTCTGCGTGGGTTTCCTCCGGGTGCTCCGGTTTCCTCCCACAGTCCAAAGATGTGCGGGTTAGGTGAATTGGCCAATGATAAATTGCCCTTAATGTCCAAATTGCCCTTGGTGTTGGGTGGAGGTGTTGAGTTTGGGTATGGTGCTCTTTCCAAGAGCCGGTGCAGACTCAAAGGGCCGAATGGCCTCCTTCTGCACTGTAAATTCAATGATAATCTATGATTAATCTAGGACAAAGGTTCGGCACAACATCGTGGGCCGAAGGGCCTGTTCTGTGCTGTATTTTTCTATGTTCTATGTTCTGTCCCCCCATCATCATACCCCCATCATCATCATTCCCCCATCATCAGCAACCCCCCATCATCATCATCCCCACATCATCATCATCCCCCATCATCATCCCCATCATCATCATCCCCCCCATCATCATCATCCAACCATCATCATCATCCTCCATCATCATCATCCCCCCATCATCATCTCCCCATCATTATCATCCCCCCATCATCATCATAACCCCATCATCATACCCCCATCATCATCATCCCCCCATCATCATACCCCCACCATCATCATTCCCCCATCATCATCATCCCCCCATCATCATCCCCCCATCATCTTCATCCCCCAATCATCATCATCCCCCCCATCATCATCATCCCCCCATCATCACCAACCCCCCCATCATCATCATCCCCCCATCATCATCGTCCTGTCATCTTCATCGTCCCTCCATCATCATCCCCCATCATCATCATCCCCCATCATCATCATCCCGCCATCATCTTCATCCCCCCATCATCAACCCCCCATCATCATCATCCCCCATCATCATCAACCCCCAAGCATCATCATCACCCCATCATCATCATTCCCCATCATCATCATCCCTCCATCATCATCCCACCATCATCATCATCCCCCCATCATCATCATCCCCCATCATCATCATCCCCCCATCATCATCCCCCCATCATCAACCCCACATCATCATCATCCCCATCATCATCATCCCTCCTTCATCATCACCCCCCATCATCATCATCCCCATCATCATCATCATTCCCCCATCATTAGCCCCCCATCATCATCATCATCACCCCATCATCATCACCCCCATCATCATCCCCCCATCATCATCATCCCCCTATCATCATCATCCCCATCATCATCATCCCCCCATCACCATCATCCCCCATCATCATCATCCCCCCATCATCATCATCCCCATCATCATCATCCCCCCATCATCATCCCCCCATCATCAACCCCCCATCATCATCATCCGCCATCATCATCATCCCTCCATCATCATCACCCCCCATCATCATCATCCCTCAAAGAACAACAAAGAACAAAGAAATGTACAGCACAGGAACAGGCCCTTCGGCCCTCCAAGCCCGCGCCGACCATACTGCCCGACTAAACTACAATCTTCTACACTTCCTGGGTCCGTATCCTTCTATTCCCATCCTATTCATATATTTGTCAAGATGCCCCTTAAATGTCACTATCGTCCCTGCTTCCACTACCTCCTCCGGTAGCGAGTTCCAGGCACCCACTACCCTCTGCGTAAAAAACTTGCCTCGTACATCTACTCTAAACCTTGCCCCTCTCACCTTAAACCTATGCCCCCTAGTAATTGACCCCTCTACCCTGGGGAAAAGCCTCTGACTATCCACTCTGTCTATGCCCCTCATAATTTTGTAGACCTCTATCAGGTCGCCCCTCAACCTCCTTCGTTCCAGAGAGAACAAACCGAGTTTATTCAATCGCTCCTCATAGCTTATGCGCTCCATACCAGGCAACATTCTGGTAAATCTCTTCTGCACCCTCTCTAAAGCCTCCACATCCTTCTGGTAGTGTGGCGACCAGAATTGAACACTATACTCCAAGTGTGGCCTAACTAAGGTTCTATACAGCTGCAACATGACTTGCCAATTCTTATACTCAATGCCCCGTCCAATGAAGGCAAGCATGCCGTATGCCTTCTTGACTACCTTCTCCACCTGTGTTGCCCCTTTCAATGACCTGTGGACCTGTACTCCTAGATCTCTTTGACTTTCAATACTCTTGAGGGTTCTACCATTCACTGTATATTCCCTACCTGCATTAGCCCTTCCAAAATGCATTACCTCACATTTGTCCGGATTAAACTCCATCTGCCATCTCTCCGCCCAAGTCTCCAGACAACCTAAATCCTGCTGTATCCTCAGACAGTCCTCATCGCTATCCGCAATTCCACCAACCTTTGTGTCGTCTGCAAACTTACTAATCAGACCAGTTACATTTTCCTCCAAATCATTTATATATACTACAAACAGCAAAGGTCCCAGCACTGATCCCTGTGGAACACCACTGGTCACAGCCCTCCAATTAGAAAAGCATCCCTCCATTGCTACCCTCTGCCTTCTATGGCCTAGCCAGTTCTGAATCCACCTTGCCAGCTCACCCCTGATCCCGTGTGACTTCACCTTTTGTACTAGTCTACCATGAGGGACCTTGTCAAAGGCCTTACTGAAGTCCATGTAGACAACATCCACTGCCCTACCTGCATCAATCATCTTAGTGACCTCCTCGAAAAACTCTATCAAGTTAGTGAGACACGACCTCCCCTTCACAAAACCGTGCTGCCTCTCACTAATACGTCCATTTGCTTCCAAATGGGAGTAGATCCTGTCTCGAAGAATTCTCTCCAGTAATTTCCCTACCACTGAAGTAAGGCTCACCGAGTTCCCGGGATTATCCTTGCTACCCTTCTTAAACAGAGGAACAACATTGGCTATTCTCCAGTCCTCCGGGACATCCCCTGAAGACAGCGAGGATCCAAAGATTTCTGTCAAGGCCTCAGCAATTTCCTCTCCAGCCTCCTTCAGTATTCTGGGGTAGATCCCATCAGGCCCTGGGGACTTATCTACCTTAATATTTTTTAAGACACCCAACACCTCGTCTTTTTGGATCACAATGTGACCCAGGCTATCTACACCCCCTTCTCCAGACTCAACATCTACCAATTCCTTCTCTTTGGTGAATACTGATGCAAAGTATTCATTTAGTACCTCGCCCATTTCCTCTGGCTCCACACATAGATTCCCTTGCCTATCTTTCAGTGGGCCAACCCTTTCCCTGGCTACCCTCTTGCTTTTTATGTAAGTGTAAAAAGCCTTGGGATTTTCCTTAACCCTATTTGCCAATGACTTTTCATGACCCCTTCTAGCCCTCCTGACTCCTTGCTTAAGTTCCTTCCTACTTTCCTTATATGCCACACAGGCTTCGTCTGTTCCCAGCCTTTTAGCCCTGACAAATGCCTCCTTTTTCTTTTTGACGAGGCCTACAATATCACTCGTCATCCAAGGTTCCCGAAAATTGCCGTATTTATCTTTCTTCCTCACAGGAACATGCCTGTCCTGTATTCCCTTCAACTGACACTTGAAAGCCTCCCACATGTCAGATGTTGATTTGCCCTCAAACATCCGCCCCCAATCTATGTTCTTCAGTTCCCGCCTAATATTGTCATAATTAGCCTTCCCCCAATTTAGCACATTCATCCTCGGACCACTCTTATCCTTGTCCACCAGTACTTTAAAACTTACTGAATTGTGGTCACTGTTACCGAAATGCTCCCCTACTGAAACATCTACCACCTGGCCGGGCTCATTCCCCAATACCAGGTCCAGTACCGCCCCTTCCCTAGTTGGACTGTTTACATATTGTTTTAAGAAGCCCTCCTGGATGCTCCTTACAAACTCTGCCCCGTCTAAGCCCCTGGCACTAAGTGAGTCCCAGTCAATATTGGGGAAGTTGAAGTCTCCCATCACCACAACCCTGTTGTTTTTACTCTTTTCCAAAATCTGTCTACCTATCTGCTCCTCTATCTCCCGCTGGCTGTTGGGAGGCCTGTAGTATACCCCCAACATTGTGACTGCACCCTTCTTATTCCTGATCTCTACCCATATAGCCTCACTGCCCTCTGAGGTGTCCTCTCGCAGTATAGCTGTGATATTCTCCCGAACAAGTAGCGCAACTCCGCCTCCCCTTTTACATCCCCCTCTATCCCGCCTGAAACATCTAAATCCTGGAACGTTTAGCTGCCAATCCTGCCCTTCCCTCAACCAGGTCTCTGTAATGGCAATAACATCATAGTTCCAAGTAGTAATCCAAGCTCTAAGTTCATCTGCCTTACCCGTAATGCTCCTTGCATTAAAACATATGCACTTCAGGCCACCAGACCCGCTGTGTTCAGCAACTTTTCCCCGTCTGCTCTGCCTCAGAGCCACACTGTCCCTATTCCCTAGTTCTCCCTCAATGCTCTCACCTTCTGACCTATTGCTCCCGTACCCACCCCCCTGCCATACTAGTCATCATCATTCCCCCATCATTAGGCCCCCATCATCATCATCATCCCCCCATCATCATCATCCCCCCATCATCATCATCCCCCATCATCATCATCACCCCATCATCATCAACCCCCCATCATCATTCCCCCCATCATCATCAACCCCACATCATCATCATCCACCCATCATCATCAACCCACCATCATCATCATCCCCCCTTCATCATCAACCCCCATCACCATCATCCCCATCATCATCATCCCACCATCATCATCATACCCCATCATCATCACGGCAGCACAGTAGCCTTGTGGATAGCACAATTGCTTCACAGCTCCAGGGTCCCAGGTCCCATCATCATTCCCCCACATCTTCATCATCCCCATCATCATCCCCCATCATCAGCATCTCATCCACATCATCCCCCAATCATGATCATCCCCCATCATCATCATCATCCCCCCATCATTAGCCCCCCCCCATCACCATCATCATCCCCCCATCATCATCATCATCCCCCCATCATCATCATCATTATCCCGTCATCTTCATCCTCCCTCCATCATCATCCCCCCATCATCATCCCCCATCATCATCCCCCACATCATCATCATCCCCACATCATCATCAACTCCCCATCATCATCATCCCCCCATCATGATCATCACCCCATCATCATCAACCCCCCATCATCATCATCCCCCATCATCATCATCCCCCATCATCATCATCCCCCCATCATCATCATCCCATCATCATCATCCCCCATCATCATCCCCATCATCATCATCCCCCATCATCATCATCCCCCATCATCATCATCCCTCTATCATCATCATCCCCCATCATCACCAACCCCCATCATCATCCTCCCATCATCATCATCCCCATCATCATCAACCCCACATCATCATCATCCCCATCATCATCATCCCTCCATCATCATCACCCCCCATCATCATCATCCCCATCATCATCATCATTCCCCCATCATTAGCCCCCCATCATCATCATCATCACCCCATCATCATTACCCCCATCATCATCCCCCCCATCATCATCATCCCCCTATCATCATCATCCCCATCATCATCATCCCCCCATCACCATCATCCCCCATCATCATCATCCCCCCATCATCATCATCCCCATCATCATCATCCCCCATCATCATCCCCCCATCATCAACCCCCCATCATCATCATCCCCCATCATCATCATCCCTCCATCATCATCACCCCCCATCATCATCATCCCTCATCATCATCATCATTCCCCCATCATTAGGCACCCATCATCATCATCATCCCCCCATCATCATCATCCCCCCATCATCATCATCCCCCATCATCATCATCACCCCATCATCATCAA
The DNA here is from genome assembly GCF_047496885.1 of Scyliorhinus torazame. Classification (NCBI taxonomy): domain Eukaryota; kingdom Metazoa; phylum Chordata; class Chondrichthyes; order Carcharhiniformes; family Scyliorhinidae; genus Scyliorhinus; species Scyliorhinus torazame. The sequence continues at coordinate 42,206,264 of NC_092733.1, read as the reverse complement.
CCCCCCATCATCATTCCCCCCATCATCATCAACCCCACATCATCATCATCCACCCATCATCATCAACCCACCACCATCATCATCCCCATCATCATCATCCCACCATCATCATCATACCCCATCATCATCACGGCAGCACAGTAGCCTTGTGGATAGCACAATTGCTTCACAGCTCCAGGGTCCCAGGTCCCATCATCATTCCCCCACATCTTCATTATCCCAATCATCATCCCCCATCATCAGCATCTCATCCACATCATCCCCCAATCATGATCATCCCCCATCATCATCATCATCCCCCCATCATTAGCCCCCCCCCATCACCATCATCATCCCCCCATCATCATCATCATCCCCCCATCATCATCATCATTATCCCGTCATCTTCATCCTCCCTCCATCATCATCCCCCCATCATCATCCCCCATCATCATCCCCCACATCATCATCATCCCCACATCATCATCAACTCCCCATCATCATCATCCCCCCATCATGATCATCACCCCATCATCATCAACCCCCCATCATCATCATCCCCATCATCATCATCCCCCATCATCATCATCCCCCATCATCATCATCCCATCATCATCATCCCCCATCATCATCCCCCATCATCATCATCCCCCATCATCATCATCCCCCATCATCATCATCCCTCTATCATCATCATCCCCCATCATCACCAACCCCCCATCATCATCCTCCCATCATCATCATCCCCATCATCATCATCCCCCATCATCATCATCCCCCATCATCAACCCCCCATCATCATCATCCCCATCATCACCCCCCTATCATCATCATCCCACCCCATCATTCCCCCCTCGCCATCATCATTATCCCCCCATCATCATCCCCCATCATCATCCCCCATCATCACCAACCCCCCATCATCATCCCCCATCATCATCATCCCCCCATCATCATCAACCCCCCATCATCATCATCCCCCATCATCATCATCCCCCCATCATCAACCCCCCATCATCATCATCCCCCATCATCATCATCCCCCATCATCATCATCCCCCATCATCATCATCCCCCATCATCTTCAACTACCCATCATCATCATTGCCCCATCATCATCAACCCCCCATCATCATCATCCCCATCATCAACCCCATCATCATCATCCCCCTATCATCATCATCCCCCATCATCATCATCCCCCCCATCATCATCATCCCTCATCATCATCCCCCCATCATCATCATCCTCCCATCATCATCATCCCCCATCATCATCATCCCGCATCATCATCATCATCCCCCCATCATTAGCCCCCCCATCACCATCATCATCCCCCCATCATCATCATCATCCCCCCATCATCATCATCATTATCCCGTCATCGTCATCCTCCCTCCATCATCATCCACCATCATCATCCCCATCATCATCCCCCACATCATCATCATCCCCCCATCATCATCAACTCCCCATCATCATCATCCCCCCATCATGATCATCGCCCCATCATCATCAACCCCCATCATCATCATCCCCCATCATCATCATCCCCCCATCATCATCATCCCCCCATCATCATCATCCCATCATCATCATCCCCCATCATCATCATCCCCCATCATCATCATCCCCCATCATCATCATCCCCCCATCATCATCATCCCTCCATCATCATCATCCCCATCATCACCAAACCCCATCATCATCCTCCCATCATCATCATCCCCATCATCATCCCCCCATCATCCCCCCCTCGCCATCATCATTATCCCCCCATCATCATCCCCCATCATCATCCCCCATCATCATCAACCCCCCATCATCGTCCCCCCATCATCATCGTTCCCCCATCATCATCATCCCCCCATCATCATCAACCCCCCATCATCATCATCCCCCATCATCATCATCCCCCCATCATCAACCCCCCATCATCATCATCCCCCATCATCATCATCCCCCATCATCATCATCCCCCATCATCATCAAGTCCCCATCATCATCATCCCCCATCATCATCATTGCCCCATCATCATCAACCCCCCATCATCATCATCCCCATCATCAACCCCCATCATCATCATCCCCTATCATCATCATCCTCCATCATCATCATCCCCCATCATCATCATCCCTCATCATCATCCCCCCATCATCACCAACCCCCCATCATCATCATCCCCCCATCATCATCCTCCCATTATCATCATCCCCCATCATCATCATCCCCCATCATCATCATCCCCCATCATCATCATCCCCCATCATCATCACCCCCCATCATCTTTCCTCCATCATAATCCCCCCATCATCATCCCCCATCATCATCCCCCACATCATCATCACCCCCCCATCATCATACCCCCATCATCATCATCCTCCCATCATCACCAACCCCCCATCATCATCATCCCATCATCATCCCCCCTCATCATCATCCCCCATCATCATCATCATCCCCCCATCATTAGCCCCCCCATCACCATCATCATCCCCCCATCATCATCATCATCCCCCCATCATCATCATCGTTATCCCGTCATCGTCATCCTCCCTCCATCATCATCCACCATCATCATCCCCATCATCATCCCCCACATCATGATCATCGCCCCATCATCATCAACCCCCCATCATCATCATCCCCCATCATCATCATCCCATCATCATCATCCCCCCATCATCATCATCCCATCATCATCATCCCCCATCATCATCATCCCCCATCATCATCATCCCCCATCATCATCATCCCCCCATCATCATCATCCCTCCATCATCATCATCCCCATCATCACCAAACCCCATCATCATCCTCCCATCATCATCATCCCCATCATCATCATCCCACCCCATCATCCCCCCCTCGCCATCATCATTATCCCCCCATCATCATCCCCCATCATCATCAACCCCCCATCATCGTCCCCCCATCATCATCATCCCCCCATCATCATCAACCCCCATCATCATCATCCCCCATCATCATCATCCCCCCATCATCAACCCCCCATCATCATCATCCCCCATCATCATCATCCCCATCATCATCATCCCCCCATCATCATCAAGTCCCCATCATCATCATCCCCCATCATCATCATTGCCCCATCATCATCAACCCCCCATCATCATCATCCCCATCATCAACCCCCATCATCATCATCCCCTATCATCATCATCCTCCATCATCATCATCCCCCATCATCATCATCCCTCATCATCATCCCCCCATCATCACCAACCCCCCATCAACATCATCCCCCCATCATCATCCTCCCATTATCATCATCCCCATCATCATCATCCCCCCATCATCATCATCCCCCATCATCATCATCCCCATCATCATCACCCCCCATCATCTTTCCCCCATCATCATCCCCCCATCATCATCCCCCATCATCATCCCCCACATCATCATCACCCCCCCCCATCATCATACCCCCATCATCATCATCCTCCCATCATCACCAACCCCCCATCATCATCATCCCATCATCATCCCCCCCCATCATCATACCCCCATCATCATCATCCCCCATTATCATTATCCCCCCATCATCATACCCCCATCATCATCATTCCCCCATCATAATCATTCCCCCATCATCAGCAACCCCCCATCATCATCATCCCCACATCATTATCATCCCCCATCATCATCCCCATCATCATCATCCACCATCATCATCCCCCCATCATCATCATCCAACCATCATCATCATCCCCCATCATCATCATCCCCCCATCATCATCCCCCCATCATTATCATCCCACATCATCATCATAACCCCATCATCACACCCCCATCATCATCATCCCCATCATCATCATCCCTCCATCATCATCACCCTCCATCATCATCGCCCCATCATCATCATCCCCCACATTATCATCATCCCCCCATCATCACCAACCCCCCATCATCATCATCCCCCCATCATCATCATCCTGTCATCTTCATCATCCCTCCATCATCATCCCCCATCATCATCATCCCCCCATCATCTCCATCCCCCCATCATCAACCCCCCGTCATCATCATCCCCCATCATCATCACCCCCCAATCATCATCATCACCCCATCATCATCATTCCCCCATCATCATCATCCCTCCATCATCATCATCCCACCATCATCATCATCCCATTATCATCCCCCATCATCAACCCCCCATCATCATCATCCCCATCATCATCATCCCTCCATCATCATCACCCCCATCATCATCATCCCCATCATCATCATCATTCCCCCATCATTAGCCCCCCATCATCATCATCACCCCATCATCATCACCCCATCATCATCCCTCCATCATCATCATCCCCCCATCATCATCATCATCCCCCCATCATCAGCATCTCATCCACATCATCCCCCCATCATCATCATCCCACCTCATCATCATTATCCCCCCATCATCATCATCCCATCATCATCATCCCCCATCATCATCAACCCCGTCATCATCATCCCCCCGTCATCATCATCCCCCCATCATCATCAACCCCCCATCACCATCATTCCCCCATCATCATCATCACCCCATCATCAACCCCCCATCATCATCATCCCCCATCATCATCATCTGCCATCATCATCATCCCCATCATCATCATCCCACCATCATCATCATCCCCCATCATCATCATCCCCCCATCATCACCAATCCCCCATCATCATCATCCCCCCATCACCATCCTCCCATCATCATCATCCCCCCATCATCATCATCCCCCCATCATCAACCCCCATCGTCATCATCCGCCATCATCATCTCCCATCATCATCCCCCCTTCACCATCATCATCATCCCCCCATCATCATCAACCCCCCATCATCATCAACCCCCATCATCAACATCCCACATCATCACCATCATCCCCCCATCATCAGCATCTCATCCACATCATCCATTACAGAGATGAGGAGTAATTTCTTCAGCCAGAGAGTGGTGGGTCTGTGGAATTCATTGCCACAGAGGGCGGTGGAGGCCGGGACGTTGAGTGTCTTTAAGACAGAAGTTGATAAATGCTTGATTTCTCGAGGAATTAAGGGCTATGGAGAGAGAGCGGGTAAATGGAGTTGAAATCAGCCATGATTGAATGGTGGAGTGGACTTGATGGGCCGAATAGCCTTACTTCCGCTCCTATATCTTATGGTCTTATCCCCCCATCATCATCATCCCACCCCATCATCCCCCTCTCCCCTTCATCAGAATCCCCCCATCATCATCATCCCCCATCATCATCATCCCCCCATCATCATCAACCCCCATCATCATCATCCCCCATCATCAACATCCCCCCATCATCCACCCCCCATCATCATCATCCCCCCATCATCATCCCCATCATCATCAACCCCCATCATCATCAACCCCCCATCATCATCATCCCCCCATCATCATCATCCCCCCATCATCACCCCATCATCATCATCCCCCATCATCATCATCCTGTCATCTTCATCATCCCTCCATCATCATCCCCCCATCATCATCATCCCCCATCATCATCAACCCACCATCATCATCATCCCCGTCATCATCATCCCCCATCATAATCAGCCCCCATCATCATCATCCCACCATCATCATCATTCCCCATCATCATCATCCCCCCATCATCACCAACCCCCTATCATCATCATCCCCCATCATCATCATCCACCCATCATCAACCCCCCATCATCATCATCCCCCCATCATCATCCCCCCTTCACCATCATCATCATCCACCCATCATCTTCAACCCCCCATCATCATCAACCCCCATCATCATCATCCCCCATCATCATCATCATCCCCCCATCATCAGCATCTCATCCACATCATCCACATCATCCATTACAGAGATGAGGAGTAATTTCTTCAGCCAGAGAGTGGTGGGTCTGTGGAATTCATTGCCACAGAGGGCGGTGGAGGCCGGGACGTTGAGTATCTTCAAGACAGAAGTTGATAAATTCTTGATTTCTCGAGGAATTAAGGGCTATGGAGAGAGAGCGGGTAAATGGAGTTGAAATCAGCCATGATTGAATGGTGGAGTGGACTCGAAGGCCGAATGGCCTTACCTCCGCGCCTATGTCTTATGGTCTTATCCCCCCATCATCATCATCGCACCCCATCATCCCCCTTTCCCCATCATCAGAAACCCCTCATCATCATCATCCCCCATCATTATCATCCCCCCAACATCATCATCCCCCATCATCATCATCCCACCATCATCATCATGCCCCCATCATCCTCCCCCCATCATCATCATCCCCCCACCATCATCCACCCCATCATCATCAACCCCCATCATCATCAACCCCCCATCATCATCATCCCCCCATCATCACCCCCATCATCATCATCCCACATCATCATCATCCTGTCATCTTCATCATCCCTCCATCATCATCCCCCCATCATCATCATCCCCCATCATCATCCCCCCCATCATCATCATCCCCCATCATCATCAACCCCCCATCATTATCATACTCCCATCATCATCATCGCCCCATCAGCATCAACCCCCCATCAAGATCATCCCCCCATCATCCCCCATCATCCCTCATCATCATCAACCCCCCCATCATCATCCCCCCATCATCATCATCCCCACATCATCACCCCCCATCATCATCATCCCCCATCACAATCACCCCCCAATCATCATCACCCCATCATCATCATTCCCCCATCATCATCATCCCTCCATCAACATCATCCCCCATCATCATCATCCCCCATCATCATCCCCCATCATCAACCCCCCATCATCATCATCCCCATCATCATCATCCCTCCATCATCATCATCCCCATCATCATCATCATCCCCATCATCATCATCATTCCCCCATCATTAGCCCCACATCATCATCATCACCCCATCATCATCACCCCCATCATCATCCCTCCATCATCATCATCCCCCCATCATCATCATCATCCCCCCATCGTCATCCCCCCATCATCAGCATCTCATCCACATCATCCCCCCATCATCATCATCACACCTCATCATCATCATCATCCCATCATCATCATCCCCCATCATCATCAACCCCCGTCATCATCATCCCCCCGTCATCATCTTCCCCCATCATCATCAACCCCCCATCACCATCATTCCCCCATCATCATCATCACCCCATCATCAACCCCCCATCATCATCATCCCCCATCATCATCATCTGCCATCATCATCATCACCATCATCATCATCCCTCCATCATCATCACCCCCCATCATCATCATCCCCATCATCATCATCATTCCCCCATCATTAGCCCCCCATCATCATCATCATCACCCCATCATCATCACCCCCATCATCATCCCCCCATCATCATCATCCCCCTATCATCATCATCCCCATCATCATCATCCCCCCATCACCATCATCCCCCATCATCATCATCCCCCCATCATCATCATCCCCATCATCATCATCCCCCCATCATCATCACCCCCATCATCAACCCCCCATCATCATCATCCCCCATCATCATCATCCCCCCATCATCATCACCCCCCATCATCATCATCCCTCATCATCATCATCATTCCCCCATCATTATGCCCCCATCATCATCATCATCCCCCCATCATCATCATCCCCCCATCATCATCATCCCCCATCATCATCATCACCCCATCATCATCAACCCCCCATCATCATTCCCCCCATCATCATCAACCCCACATCATCATCATCCACCCATCATCATCAACCCACCATCATCATCATCCCCCCTTCATCATCAACCCCCATCATCATCATCCCCATCATCATCATCCCACCATCATCATCATACCCCATCATCATCACGGCAGCACAGTAGCCTTGTGGATAGCACAATTGCTTCACAGCTCAAGGGTCCCAGGTCCCATCATCATTCCCCCACATCTTCATCATCCCCATCATCATCCCCCATCATCAGCATCTCATCCACATCATCCCCCAATCATGATCATCCCCCATCATCATCATCATCCCCCCATCATTAGCCCCCCATCACCATCATCATCCCCCCATCATCATCATCATCCCCCCATCATCATCATCATTATCCCGACATCTTCATCCTCCCTCCATCATCATCCCCCCATCATCATCCCCCATCATCATCCCCCACATCATCATCATCCCCACATCATCATCACCCCATCATCATCAACCCCCATCATCATCATCCCCCATCATCATCATCCGCCATCATCATCATCCCCCCATCATCATCATCCCATCATCATCATCCCCCATCATCATCATCCCCCATCATCATCATCCCCCATCATCATCATCCCCCATGATCATCATCTCTCTATCATCATCATCCCCCATCATCACCAACCCCCATCATCATCCTCCCATCATCATCATCCCCATCATCATCATCCCCCCCATCATCATCATCCCCCATCATCAACCCCCCATCATCATCATCCCCATCATCATCCCCCCATCATCATCATCCCACCCCATCATTCCCCCCTCGCCATCATCATTATCCCCCCATCATCATCCCCCATCATCATCCCCCATCATCACCAACCCCCCATCATCATCCCCCCATCATCATCATCCCCCCATCATCATCAACCCCCCATCATCATCATCCCCCATCATCATCATCCCCCCATCATCAACCCCCCATCATCATCATCCCCCATCATCATCATCCCCCATCATCATCATCCCCCATCATCATCATCCCCCATCATCTTCAACTCCCCATCATCATCATTGCCCCATCATCACCAACCCGCCATCATCATCATCCCCATCATCAACCCCCATCATCATCATCCCCCTATCATCATCATCCCCCATCATCATCATCCCCCCATCATCATCATCCCTCATCATCATCCCCCCATCATCATCCTCCCATCATCATCATCCCCATCATCATCATCCCCCATCATCATCATCATCCCCCCATTATTAGCCCCCCATCACCATCATCGTCCCCCATCATCATCATCATCCCCCCATCATCATCATCATTATCCCGTCATCGTCATCCTCCCTCCATCATCATCCCCCATCATCATCCCCATCATCATCCCGCACATCATCATCATCCCCCCATCATCATCAACTCCCCATCATCATCATCCCCCCATCATGATCATCGCCCCATCATCATCAACCCCCATCATCATCATCCCCCATCATCATCATCCCCCCATCATCATCATGCCCCCCATCATCATCATCCCATCATCATCATCCCCCATCATCATCATCCCCCATCATCATCATCCCCCATCATCATCATCCCCCCAGCATCATCATCCCCCATTATCAACCCCCCATCATCATCATCCCCATCATCATCCCCCCATCATCATCATCCCACCCCATCATCCCCCCCTCGCCATCATCATTATCCCCCCATCATCACCCCCATCATCATCCCCCATCATCATCAACCCCCCATCATCGTCCCCCCATCATCATCATCCCCCCATCATCATCAACCCCCCATCATCATCATCCCCCATCATCATCATCCCCCCATCATCAACCCCCCATCATCATCATCCCCCATCATCATCATCCCCCATCATCATCATCCCCCCATCATCATCCCCCATCATCAACCCCCCATCATCATCATCCCCATCATCATCATCCCTCCATCATCATCATCCCCATCATCATCATCATCCCCATCATCATCATCATTCCCCCATCATTAGCCCCACATCATCATCATCACCCCATCATCATCACCCCCATCATCATCCCTCCATCATCATCATCCCCCCATCATCATCATCATCCCCCCATTGTCATCCCCCCATCATCAGCATCTCATCCACATCATCCCCCCATCATCATCATCACACCTCATCATCATTATCCCCCCATCATCATCATCCCATCATCATCATCCCCCATCATCATCAACCCCCGTCATCATCATCCCCCCATCATCATCATGCCACATCATCATCATCTGCCATCATCATCATCCCCATCATCATCATCCCTCCATCATCATCACCCCCCATCATCATCATCCCCATCATCATCATCATTCCCCCATCATTAGCCCCCCATCATCATCATCATCACCCCATCATCATCACCCCCATCATCATCCCCCCATCATCATCATCCCCCTATCATCATCATCCCCATCATCATCATCCCCCCATCACCATTATCCCCCATCATCATCATCCCCCCATCATCATCATCCCCATCATCATCATCCCCCCATCATCATCCCCCCATCATCAACCCCCCATCATCATCATCCCCCATCATCATCATCCCCCCATCATCATCACCCCCCATCATCATCATCCCTCATCATCATCATCATTCCCCCATCATTAGGCCCCCATCATCATCATCATCCCCCCATCATCATCATCCCCCCATCATCATCATCCCCCATCATCATCATCACCCCATCATCATCAGCCCCCCATCATCATTCCCCCCATCATCATCAACCCCACATCATCATCATCCACCCATCATCATCAACCCACCATCATCATCATCCCCCCTTCATCATCAATGCCCATCATCATCATCCCCATCATCATCATCCCACCATCATCATCATACCCCATCATCATCACGGCAGCACAGTAGCCTTGTGGATAGCACAATTGCTTCACAGCTCCAGGGTCCCAGGTCCCATCATCATTCCCCCACATCTTCATCATCCCCATCATCATCCCCCATCATCAGCATCTCATCCACATCATCCCCCAATCATGATCATCCCCCATCATCATCATCATCCCCCCATCATTAGCCCCCCCATCACCATCATCATCCCCCCATCATCATCATCATTATCCCGTCATCTTCATCCTCCCTCCATCATCATCCCCCATCATCATCATCCCCCCATCATCATCCTCCCATCATCATCATCCCCCATCATCATCATCCCCCATCATCATCATCATCCCGCCATTATTAGCCCCCCCATCACCATCATCATCCCCCCATCATCATCATCATCCCCCCATCATCATCATCATTATCCCGTCATCGTCATCCTCCCTCCATCATCATCCCCCCATCATCATCCCCATCATCATCCCGCACATCATCATCATCCCCCCATCATCATCAACTCCCCATCATCATCATGCCCCCATCATGATCATCGCCCCATCATCATCAACCCCCATCATCATCATCCCCCATCATCATCATCCCCCCATCATCATCATCCCCCCATCATCATCATCCCATCATCATCATCCCCCATCATCATCATCCCCCATCATCACCATCCCCCATCATCATCATCCCTCCATCATCATCATCCCCCATCATCACCAACCCCCCATCATCATCCTCCCATCATCATCATCCCCATCATCATCATCCCCCCATCATCATCATCCCCCATTATCAACCCCCCATCATCATCATCCCCATCATCATCCCCCCATCATCATCATCCCACCCCATCATCCCCCCTCGCCATCATCATTATCCCTCCATCATCACCCCCATCATCATCCCCCATCATCATCAACCCCCCATCATTGTCCCCCCATCATCATCATCCCCCATCATCATCAACCCCCCATCATCATCATCCCCCATCATCATGATCCCCCCATCATCAACCCCCCATCATCATCATCCCCCATCATCATCATCCCCCATCATCATCATCCCCCCATCATCATCATTGCCCCATCATCATCAACCCCCCATCATCATCATCCCCATCATCAACCCCCATCATCATCATCCCCTTTCATCATCATCCCCCATCATCACCAACCCCCCATCATCATCATCCCCCCATCATCATCCTCCCATTATCATCATCCACCATCATCATCATCCCCCCATCATCATCATCCCCCATCATCATCATCCCCCATAATCATCACCCCCCATCATCTTTCCCCCATCATCATCCCCCATCATCATCATCCCCCATCATCATCCCCCACATCATCATCACCCCCCCATCATCATACCCCCATCATCATTATCCTCCCATCATCACCAACCCCCCATCATCATCATCCCATCATCATCCCCCCCCATCATCATACCCCCATCATCATCATCCCCCATTATCATTATCCCCCCATCATCATACCCCCATCATCATCATTCCCCCATCATCAGCAACCCCCCATCATCATCATCCCCACATTATTATCATCCCCCATCATCATCCCCATCATCATCATCCCCCCATCATCATCCCCCCATCATCATCATCCAACCATCATCATCATCCCCCATCATCATCATCCCCCCATCATCATCCCCCCATCATTATCATCCCCCCATCATCATCATAACCCCATCATCACACCCCCATCATCATCATCCCCCATCATCATACCCCCACCATCATCATACCCCCACCATCATCATCCCCCATCATCATCATCCCCCATCATCATCCCCATCATCATCATTGCCCCATCATCACCAACCCCCCATCATCATCATCCCCATCATCAACCCCCATCATCAGCATCCCCCTATCATCATCATCCCCCATCATCATCATCCCCCCATCATCATCATCCCTCATCATCATCCCCCATCATCATCCTCCCATCATCATCATCCCCATCATCATCATCCCCCATCATCATCATCATCCCCCCATTATTAGCCCCCCATCACCATCATCATCCCCCATCATCATCATCATCCCCCCATCATCATCATCATTATCCCGTCATCGTCATCCTCCCTCCATCATCATCCCCCATCATCATCCCCATCATCATCCCGCACATCATCATCATCCCCCCATCATCATCAACTCCCCATCGTCATCATCCCCCCATCATGATCATCGCCCCATCATCATCAACCCCCATCATCATCATCCCCCATCATCATCATCCCCCCATCATCATCATCCCCCCATCATCATCATCCCATCATCATCATCCCATCATCATCATCCCCCATCATCATCATCCCCCATCATCATAATCCCCCATCATCATCATCCCCCCAGCATCATCATCCCCCATTATCAACCCCCCATCATCATCATCCCCATCATCATCCCCCCATCATCATCATCCCACCCCATCATCCCCCCCTCGCCATCATCATTATCCCATCATCACCCCCATCATCATCCCCCATCATCATCAACCCCCCATCATCGTCCCCCCATCATCATCATCCCCCCATCATCATCAACCCCCCATCATCATCATCCCCCATCATCATCATCCCCCCATCATCAACCCCCCATCATCATCATCCCCCATCATCATCATCCCCCCATCATCATCCCCCATCATCAACCCCCCATCATCATCATCCCCATCATCATCATCCCTCCATCATCATCATCCCCATCATCATCATCATCCCCATCATCATCATCATTCCCCCATCACTAGCCCCACATCATCATCATCACCCCATCATCATCACCCCCATCATCATCCCTCCATCATCATCATCCCCCCATCATCATCATCATCCCCCCATCGTCATCCCCCCATCATCAGCATCTCATCCACATCATCCCCCCATCATCATCATCACACCTCATCATCATTATCCCCCCATCATCATCATCCCATCATCATCATCCCCCATCATCATCAACCCCCGTCATCATCATCCCCCCATCATCATCATGCCCCATCATCATCATCTGCCATCATCATCATCCCCATCATCATCATCCCTCCATCATCATCACCCCCCATCATCATCATCCCCATCATCATCATCATTCCCCCATCATTAGCCCCCCATCATCATCATCATCACCCCATCATCATCACCCCCATCATCATCCCCCCATCATCATCATCCCCCTATCATCATCATCCCCATCATCATCATCCCCATCATCATCATCCCCCCATCATCATCCCCCCATCATCAACCCCCCATCATCATCATCCCCCATCATCATCATCCCCCCATCATCATCACCCCCCATCATCATCATCCCTCATCATCATCATCATTCCCCCATCATTAGGCCCCCATCATCATCATCATCCCCCATCATCATCATCCCCCCATCATCATCATCCCCCATCATCATCATCACCCCATCATCATCAGCCCCCCATCATCATTCCCCCCATCATCATCAACCCCACATCATCATCATCCACCCATCATCATCAACCCACCATCATCATCATCCCCCCTTCATCATCAATGCCCATCATCATCATCCCCATCATCATCATCCCACCATCATCATCATACCCCATCATCATCACGGCAGCACAGTAGCCTTGTGGATAGCACAATTGCTTCACAGCTCCAGGGTCCCAGGTCCCATCATCATTCCCCCACATCTTCATCATCCCCATCATCATCCCCCATCATCAGCATCTCATCCACATCATCCCCCAATCATGATCATCCCCCATCATCATCATCATCCCCCCATCATTAGCCCCCCCATCACCATCATCATCCCCCCATCATCATCATCATCCCCCCATCATCATCATCATCATTATCCCGTCATCTTCATCCTCCCTCCATCATCATCCCCCCATCATCATCCCCCAACATCATCCCCCACATCATCATCATCCCCACATCATCATCAACTCCCCATCATCATCATCCCCCCATCATGATCATCCCCCCATCATCATCAACCCCCCATCATCATCATCCCCCATCATCATCCCACATCATCATCATCCCCCCATCATCATCATCCCATCATCATCATCCCCATCATCATCATCCCCCATCATCATCATCCCCCATCATCATCATCCCCATCATGATCATCCCTCTATCATCATCATCCCCCATCATCACCAACCCCCCATCATCATCCTCCCATCATCATCATCCCCATCATCATCATCCCCCCAACATCATCATCCCCCATCATCAACCCCCCATCATCATCATCCCCATCATCATCCCCCCATCATCATCATCCCACCCCATCATTCCCCCCTCGCCATCATCATTATCCCCCCATCATCATCCCCCATCATCATCCCCCATCATCACCAACCCCCCATCATCATCCCCCCATCATCATCATCCCCCCATCATCATCAACCCCCCATCATCATCATCCCCCATCATCATCATCCCCCCATCATCAACCCCCCATCATCATCATCCCCCATCATCATCATCCCCCATCATCATCATCCCCCATCATCATCATCCCCCATCATCATCATCCCCCATCAGCTTCAACTCCCCATCATCATCATTGCCCCATCATCATCAACCCCCCATCATCATCATCCCCCCATCATCATCATCCCGCCATTATCAACCCCCAATCATCATCATCCCCATCATCATCCCCCCATATCATCATCCCACCCCATCATCCCCCCCTCGCCATCATCATTATCCCCCCATCATCACCCCCCATCATCATCCCCCATCATCATCAACCCCCCATCATTGTCCCCCCATCATCATCATCCCCCCATCATCATCAACCCCCCATCATCATCATCCCCCATCATCATGATCCCCCCATCATCAACCCCCCATCATCATCATCCCCCATCATCATCATCCCCCATCATCATCATCCCCCCAACATCATCATCCCCCATCATCATCATCCCACCATCATCATCATGCCCCCATCATCCTCCCCCCATCATCATCATCCCCCCACCATCATCCACCCCATCATCATCAACCCCCATCATCATCAACCCCCCATCATCATCATCCCCCCATCATCACCCCCATCATCATCATCCCACATCATCATCATCCTGTCATCTTCATCATCCCTCCATCATCATCCCCCCATCATCATCATCCCCCATCATCATCCCCCCCATCATCATCATCCCCCATCATCATCAACCCCCCATCATTATCATACTCCCATCATCATCATCGCCCCATCAGCATCAACCCCCCATCAAGATCATCCCCCCATCATCCCCCATCATCCCTCATCATCATCAACCCCCCCATCATCATCCCCCCATCATCATCATCCCCACATCATCACCCCCCATCATCATCATCCCCCATCACAATCACCCCCCAATCATCATCACCCCATCATCATCATTCCCCCATCATCATCATCCCTCCATCAACATCATCCCCCATCATCATCATCCCCCATCATCATCCCCCATCATCAACCCCCCATCATCATCATCCCCATCATCATCATCCCTCCATCATCATCATCCCCATCATCATCATCATCCCCATCATCATCATCATTCCCCCATCATTAGCCCCACATCATCATCATCACCCCATCATCATCACCCCCATCATCATCCCTCCATCATCATCATCCCCCCATCATCATCATCATCCCCCCATCGTCATCCCCCCATCATCAGCATCTCATCCACATCATCCCCCCATCATCATCATCACACCTCATCATCATTATCCCCCCATCATCATCATCCCATCATCATCATCCCCCATCATCATCAACCCCCGTCATCATCATCCCCCCGTCATCATCTTCCCCATCATCATCAACCCCCCATCACCATCATTCCCCCATCATCATCATCACCCCATCATCAACCCCCCATCATCATCATCCCCCATCATCATCATCTGCCATCATCATCATCACCATCATCATCATCCCTCCATCATCATCACCCCCCATCATCATCATCCCCATCATCATCATCATTCCCCCATCATTAGCCCCCCATCATCATCATCCTCACCCCATCATCATCACCCCCATCATCATCCCCCCATCATCATCATCCCCCTATCATCATCATCCCCATCATCATCATCCCCCCATCACCATCATCCCCCATCATCATCATCCCCCCATCATCATCATCCCCATCATCATCATCCCCCCATCATCATCCCCCCATCATCAACCCCCCATCATCATCATCCCCCATCATCATCATCCCCCCATCATCATCACCCCCCATCATCATCATCCCTCATCATCATCATCATTCCCCCATCATTATGCCCCCATCATCATCATCATCCCCCCATCATCATCATCCCCCCATCATCATCATCCCCCATCATCATCATCACCCCATCATCATCAACCCCCCATCATCATTCCCCCCATCATCATCAACCCCACATCATCATCATCCACCCATCATCATCAACCCACCATCATCATCATCCCCCCTTCATCATCAACCCCCATCATCATCATCCCCATCATCATCATCCCACCATCATCATCATACCCCATCATCATCACGGCAGCACAGTAGCCTTGTGGATAGCACAATTGCTTCACAGCTCAAGGGTCCCAGGTCCCATCATCATTCCCCCACATCTTCATCATCCCCATCATCATCCCCCATCATCAGCATCTCATCCACATCATCCCCCAATCATGATCATCCCCCATCATCATCATCATCCCCCCATCATTAGCCCCCCCATCACCATCATCATCCCCCCATCATCATCATCATCCCCCCATCATCATCATCATTATCCCGACATCTTCATCCTCCCTCCATCATCATCCCCCCATCATCATCCCCCATCATCATCCCCCACATCATCATCATCCCCACATCATCATCACCCCATCATCATCAACCCCCATCATCATCATCCCCCATCATCATCATCCGCCATCATCATCATCCCCCCATCATCATCATCCCATCATCATCATCCCCCATCATCATCATCCCCCATCATCATCATCCCCCATCATCATCATCCCCCATGATCATCATCTCTCTATCATCATCATCCCCCATCATCACCAACCCCCCATCATCATCCTCCCATCATCATCATCCCCATCATCATCATCCCCCCCATCATCATCATCCCCCATCATCAACCCCCCATCATCATCATCCCCATCATCATCCCCCCATCATCATCATCCCACCCCATCATTCCCCCCTCGCCATCATCATTATCCCCCCATCATCATCCCCATCATCATCCCCCATCATCACCAACCCCCCATCATCATCCCCCCATCATCATCATCCCCCCATCATCATCAACCCCCCATCATCATCATCCCCCATCATCATCATCCCCCCATCATCAACCCCCCATCATCATCATCCCCCATCATCATCATCCCCCATCATCATCATCCCCCATCATCATCATCCCCCATCATCTTCAACTCCCCATCATCATCATTGCCCCATCATCACCAACCCGCCATCATCATCATCCCCATCATCAACCCCCATCATCATCATCCCCCTATCATCATCATCCCCCATCATCATCATCCCCCCATCATCATCATCCCTCATCATCATCCCCCATCATCATCCTCCCATCATCATCATCCCCATCATCATCATCCCCCATCATCATCATCATCCCCCCATTATTAGCCCCCCATCACCATCATCGTCCCCCATCATCATCATCATCCCCCCATCATCATCATCATTATCCCGTCATCGTCATCCTCCCTCCATCATCATCCCCCATCATCATCCCCATCATCATCCCGCACATCATCATCATCCCCCCATCATCATCAACTCCCCATCATCATCATCCCCCCATCATGATCATCGCCCCATCATCATCAACCCCCATCATCATCATCCCCCATCATCATCATCCCCCCATCATCATCATGCCCCCCATCATCATCATCCCATCATCATCATCCCCCATCATCATCATCCCCCATCATCATCATCCCCCATCATCATCATCCCCCATTATCAACCCCCCATCATCATCATCCCCATCATCATCCCCCCATCATCATCATCTCACCCCATCATCCCCCCCTCGCCATCATCATTATCCCCCCATCATCACCCCCATCATCATCCCCCATCATCATCAACCCCCCATCATCGTCCCCCCATCATCATCATCCCCCCATCATCATCAACCCCCCATCATCATCATCCCCCATCATCATCATCCCCCCATCATCAACCCCCCATCATCATCATCCCCCATCATCATCATCCCCCATCATCATCATCCCCCCATCATCATCCCCCATCATCAACCCCCCATCATCATCATCCCCATCATCATCATCCCTCCATCATCATCATCCCCATCATCATCATCATCCCCATCATCATCATCATTCCCCCATCATTAGCCCCACATCATCATCATCACCCCATCATCATCACCCCCATCATCATCCCTCCATCATCATCATCCCCCCATCATCATCATCATCCCCCCATCGTCATCCCCCCATCATCAGCATCTCATCCACATCATCCCCCCATCATCATCATCACACCTCATCATCATTATCCCCCCATCATCATCATCCCATCATCATCATCCCCCATCATCATCAACCCCCGTCATCATCATCCCCCCATCATCATCATGCCCCATCATCATCATCTGCCATCATCATCATCCCCATCATCATCATCCCTCCATCATCATCACCCCCCATCATCATCATCCCCATCATCATCATCATTCCCCCATCATTAGCCCCCCATCATCATCATCATCACCCCATCATCATCACCACCATCATCATCCCCCCATCATCATCATCCCCCTATCATCATCATCCCCATCATCATCATCCCCCCATCACCATCATCCCCCATCATCATCATCCCCCCATCATCATCATCCCCATCATCATCATCCCCCCATCATCATCCCCCCATCATCAACCCCCCATCATCATCATCCCCCATCATCATCATCCCCCCATCATCATCACCCCCCATCATCATCATCCCTCATCATCATCATCATTCCCCCATCATTAGGCCCCCATCATCATCATCATCCCCCCATCATCATCATCCCCCCATCATCATCATCCCCCATCATCATCATCACCCCATCATCATCAGCCCCCCATCATCATTCCCCCCATCATCATCAACCCCACATCATCATCATCCACCCATCATCATCAACCCACCATCATCATCATCCCCCCTTCATCATCAATGCCCATCATCATCATCCCCATCATCATCATCCCACCATCATCATCATACCCCATCATCATCACGGCAGCACAGTAGCCTTGTGGATAGCACAATTGCTTCACAGCTCCAGGGTCCCAGGTCCCATCATCATTCCCCCACATCTTCATCATCCCCATCATCATCCCCCATCATCAGCATCTCATCCACATCATCCCCCAATCATGATCATCCCCCATCATCATCATCATCCCCCCATCATTAGCCCCCCATCACCATCATCATCCCCCCATCATCATCATCATTATCCCGTCATCTTCATCCTCCCTCCATCATCATCCCCCCATCATCATCCCCCAACATCATCCCCCACATCATCATCATCCCCACATCATCATCAACTCCCCATCATCATCATCCCCCCATCATGATCATCCCCCCATCATCATCAACCCCCCATCATCATCATCCCCCATCATCATCATCCCCCAACATCATCATCCCCCCATCATCATCATCCCCCATCATCATCATCCCCCATCATCATCATCCCCCATCATCATCATCCCCCATCATGATCATCCCTCTATCATCATCATCCCCCATCATCACCAACCCCCCATCATCATCCTCCCATCATCATCATCCCCATCATCATCATCCCCCCAACATCATCATCCCCCCATCATCATCATCCCCATCATCATCCCACCCCATCATTCCCCCCTCGCCATCATCATTATCCCCCCATCATCATCCCCCATCATCATCCCCCATCATCACCAACCCCCCATCATCATCCCCCCATCATCATCATCCCCCCATCATCATCAACCCCCCATCATCATCATCCCCCATCATCATCATCCCCCATCATCAACCCCCCATCATCATCATCCCCCATCATCATCATCCCCCATCATCATCATCCCCCATCATCATCATCCCCATCATCAATCCCCATCATCATCATCCCCCATCATCATCATCCCCCATCATCATCATCCCCCCATCATCATCCTCCCATCATCATCATCCCCCATCATCATCATCCCCCATCATCATCATCATCCCGCCATTATTAGCCCCCCCATCACCATCATCATCCCCCCATCATCATCATCATCCCCCCATCATCATCATCATTATCCCGTCATCGTCATCCTCCCTCCATCATCATCCCCCCATCATCATCCCCATCATCATCCCGCACATCATCATCATCCCCCCATCATCATCAACTCCCCATCATCATCATGCCCCCATCATGATCATCGCCCCATCATCATCAACCCCCATCATCATCATCCCCCATCATCATCATCCCCCCATCATCATCATCCCCCCATCATCATCATCCCATCATCATCATCCCCCATCATCATCATCCCCCATCATCACCATCCCCCATCATCATCATCCCTCCATCATCATCATCCCCCATCATCACCAACCCCCCATCATCATCCTCCCATCATCATCATCCCCATCATCATCATCCCCCCATCATCATCATCCCCCATTATCAACCCCCCATCATCATCATCCCCATCATCATCCCCCCATCATCATCATCCCACCCCATCATCCCCCCTCGCCATCATCATTATCCCTCCATCATCACCCCCATCATCATCCCCCATCATCATCAACCCCCCATCATTGTCCCCCCATCATCATCATCCCCCATCATCATCAACCCCCCATCATCATCATCCCCCATCATCATGATCCCCCCATCATCAACCCCCCATCATCATCATCCCCCATCATCATCATCCCCCATCATCATCATCCCCCCATCATCATCAACTCCCCATCATCATCATCCCCCATCATCATCATTGCCCCATCATCATCAACCCCCCATCATCATCATCCCCATCATCAACCCCCATCATCATCATCCCCTTTCATCATCATCCCCCATCATCATCATCCCCCATCATCATCATCCCTCATCATCATCCCCCCATCATCACCAACCCCCCATCATCATCATCCCCCCATCATCATCCTCCCATTATCATCATCCACCATCATCATCATCCCCCCATCATCATCATCCCCCATCATCATCATCCCCCATAATCATCACCCCCCCATCATCTTTCCCCCATCATCATCCCCCCATCATCATCATCCCCCATCATCATCCCCCACATCATCATCACCCCCCCATCATCATACCCCCATCATCATTATCCTCCCATCATCACCAACCCCCCATCATCATCATCCCATCATCATCCCCCCCCATCATCATACCCCCATCATCATCATCCCCCATTATCATTATCCCCCCATCATCATACCCCCATCATCATCATTCCCCCATCATCAGCAACCCCCCATCATCATCATCCCCACATTATTATCATCCCCCATCATCATCCAACCATCATCATCATCCCCCATCATCATCATCCCCCCATCATCATCCCCCCATCATTATCATCCCCCCATCATCATCATAACCCCATCATCACACCCCCATCATCATCATCCCCCATCATCATACCCCCACCATCATCATACCCCCACCATCATCATCCCCCATCATCATCATCCCCCATCATCATCCCCATCATCATCATTGCCCCATCATCACCAACCCCCCATCATCATCATCCCCATCATCAACCCCCATCATCAGCATCCCCCTATCATCATCATCCCCCATCATCATCATCCCCCCATCATCATCATCCCTCATCATCATCCCCCCATCATCATCCTCCCATCATCATCATCCCCATCATCATCATCCCCATCATCATCATCATCCCCCCATTATTAGCCCCCCATCACCATCATCATCCCCCATCATCATCATCATCCCCCCATCATCATCATCATTATCCCGTCATCGTCATCCTCCCTCCATCATCATCCCCCATCATCATCCCCATCATCATCCCGCACATCATCATCATCCCCCCATCATCATCAACTCCCCATCGTCATCATCACCCCATCATGATAATCGCCCCATCATCATCAACCCCCATCATCATCATCCCCCATCATCATCATCCCCCCATCATCATCATCCCCCCATCATCATCATCCCATCATCATCATCCCATCATCATCATCCCCCATCATCATCATCCCCCATCATCATAATCCCCCATCATCATCATCCCCCCAGCATCATCATCCCCCATTATCAACCCCCCATCATCATCATCCCCATCATCATCCCCCCATCATCATCATCCCACCCCATCATCCCCCCCTCGCCATCATCATTATCCCATCATCACCCCCATCATCATCCCCCATCATCATCAACCCCCCATCATCGTCCCCCCATCATCATCATCCCCCCATCATCATCAACCCCCCATCATCATCATCCCCCATCATCATCATCCCCCCATCATCAACCCCCCATCATCATCATCCCCCATCATCATCATCCCCCATCATCATCATCCCCCCATCATCATCCCCCATCATCAACCCCCCATCATCATCATCCCCATCATCATCATCCCTCCATCATCATCATCCCCATCATCATCATCATCCCCATCATCATCATCATTCCCCCATCACTAGCCCCACATCATCATCATCACCCCATCATCATCACCCCCATCATCATCCCTCCATCATCATCATCCCCCCATCATCATCATCATCCCCCCATCGTCATCCCCCCATCATCAGCATCTCATCCACATCATCCCCCCATCATCATCATCACACCTCATCATCATTATCCCCCCATCATCATCATCCCATCATCATCATCCCCCATCATCATCAACCCCCGTCATCATCATCCCCCCATCATCATCATGCCCCATCATCATCATCTGCCATCATCATCATCCCCATCATCATCATCCCTCCATCATCATCACCCCCCATCATCATCATCCCCATCATCATCATCATTCCCCCATCATTAGCCCCCCATCATCATCATCATCACCCCATCATCATCACCCCCATCATCATCCCCCCATCATCATCATCCCCCTATCATCATCATCCCCATCATCATCATCCCCATCATCATCATCCCCCCATCATCATCCCCCCATCATCAACCCCCCATCATCATCATCCCCCATCATCATCATCCCCCCATCATCATCACCCCCCATCATCATCATCCCTCATCATCATCATCATTCCCCCATCATTAGGCCCCCATCATCATCATCATCCCCCCATCATCATCATCCCCCCATCATCATCATCCCCCATCATCATCATCACCCCATCATCATCAGCCCCCCATCATCATTCCCCCCATCATCATCAACCCCACATCATCATCATCCACCCATCATCATCAACCCACCATCATCATCATCCCCCCTTCATCATCAATGCCCATCATCATCATCCCCATCATCATCATCCCACCATCATCATCATACCCCATCATCATCACGGCAGCACAGTAGCCTTGTGGATAGCACAATTGCTTCACAGCTCCAGGGTCCCAGGTCCCATCATCATTCCCCCACATCTTCATCATCCCCATCATCATCCCCCATCATCAGCATCTCATCCACATCATCCCCCAATCATGATCATCCCCCATCATCATCATCATCCCCCCATCATTAGCCCCCCCATCACCATCATCATCCCCCCATCATCATCATCATCCCCCCATCATCATCATCATCATTATCCCGTCATCTTCATCCTCCCTCCATCATCATCCCCCCATCATCATCCCCCAACATCATCCCCCACATCATCATCATCCCCACATCATCATCAACTCCCCATCATCATCATCCCCCCATCATGATCATCCCCCCATCATCATCAACCCCCCATCATCATCATCCCCCATCATCATCATCCCCCATCATCATCATCCCCCCATCATCATCATCCCATCATCATCATCCCCATCATCATCATCCCCCATCATCATCATCCCCCATCATCATCATCCCCCATCATGATCATCCCTCTATCATCATCATCCCCCATCATCACCAACCCCCCATCATCATCCTCCCATCATCATCATCCCCATCATCATCATCCCCCCAACATCATCATCCCCCATCATCAACCCCCCATCATCATCATCCCCATCATCATCCCCCCATCATCATCATCCCACCCCATCATTCCCCCCTCGCCATCATCATTATCCCCCCATCATCATCCCCCATCATCATCCCCCATCATCACCAACCCCCCATCATCATCCCCCCATCATCATCATCCCCCCATCATCATCAACCCCCCATCATCATCATCCCCCATCATCATCATCCCCCCATCATCAACCCCCCATCATCATCATCCCCCATCATCATCATCCCCATCATCATCATCCCCCATCATCATCATCCCCCATCAGCTTCAACTCCCCATCATCATCATTGCCCCATCATCATCAACCCCCCATCATCATCATCCCCCCATCATCATCATCCCGCCATTATCAACCCCCAATCATCATCATCCCCATCATCATCCCCCCATATCATCATCCCACCCCATCATCCCCCCCTCGCCATCATCATTATCCCCCCATCATCACCCCCCATCATCATCCCCCATCATCATCAACCCCCCATCATTGTCCCCCCATCATCATCATCCCCCCATCATCATCAACCCCCCATCATCATCATCCCCCATCATCATGATCCCCCCATCATCAACCCCCCATCATCATCATCCCCCATCATCATCATCCCCCATCATCATCATCCCCCCATCATCATCAACTCCCCATCATCATCATCCCCCATCATCATCATTGCCCCATCATCATCAACCCCCCATCATCATCATCCCCATCATCAACCCCCATCATCATCATCCCCTTTCATCATCATCCCCCATCATCATCATCCCCCATCATCATAATCCCTCATCATCATCCCCCCATCATCACCAACCCCCCATCATCATCATCCCCCCATCATCATCCTCCCATTATCATCATCCCCCATCATCATCATCCCCCCATCATCATCATCCCCATCATCATCATCCCCCATCATCATCACCCCCCATCATCTTTCCCCCATCATCATCCCCCCATCATCATCATCCCCCATCATCATCCCCCACATCATCATCACCCCCCCCCATCATCATACCCCCATCATCATTATCCTCCCATCATCACCAACCCCCCATCATCATCCCATCATCATCCCCCCCCATCATCATACCCCCATCATCATCATCCCCCATTATCATTATCCCCCCATCATCATACCCCCATCATCATCATTCCCCCATCATCAGCAACCCCCCATCATCATCATCCCCACATCATTATCATCCCCCATCATCATCCCCATCATCATCATCCCCCCATCATCATCCCCCCATCATCATCATCCAACCATCATCATCATCCCCCATCATCATCATCCCCCCATCATCATCCCCCCATCATTATCATCCCCCCATCATCATCATAACCCCATCATCACACCCCCATCATCATCATCCCCCATCATCATACCCCCACCATCATCATACCCCCACCATCATCATCCCCCATCATCATCATCCCCCCATCATCATCCCCCCATCATCATCATCCCCACATCATCATCCCCCATCATCATCATCGCCCCATCATCATCATCCCCCACATTATCATCATTCCCCCATCATCATCATCCCTCCATCATCATCATCCCATCATCATCCCCCATCATCAACCCCCCATCATCATCGTCCCCATCATCATCATCCCTCCATCATCATCACCCCCCATCATCATCATCCCCATCATCATCATCATTCCCCCATCATTAGCCCCCCATCATCATCATCACCCCATCATCATCACCCCCATCATCATCCCTCCATCATCATCATCCCCCCATCATCATCATCATCCCCCCATCATCAGCATCTCATCCACATCATCCCCCCATCATCATCATCCCACCTCATCATCATTATCCCCCATCATCATCATCCCATCATCATCATCCCCCATCATCATCAACCCCCGTCATCATCATCCC
Source organism: Scyliorhinus torazame (assembly GCF_047496885.1). Classification (NCBI taxonomy): domain Eukaryota; kingdom Metazoa; phylum Chordata; class Chondrichthyes; order Carcharhiniformes; family Scyliorhinidae; genus Scyliorhinus; species Scyliorhinus torazame. The sequence goes on along the minus strand of NC_092733.1, from coordinate 42,179,426 downwards.
CCCGTCATCATCATCCCCCCATCATCATCAACACCCCATCACCTTCATTCCCCCATCATCATCATCACCCCATCATCAACCCCCCATCATCATCATCCCCCATCATCATCATCTGCCATCATCATCATCCCCATCATCATCATCCCACCATCATCATCATCCCCATCATCATCATCCCCCCATCATCACCAATCCCCCATCATCATCATCCCCCCATCACCATCCTCCCATCATCATCATCTCCCCATCATCATCATCCCCCCATCATCAACCCCCCATCATCATCATCCGCCATCATCATCTCCCATCATCATCCCCCCTTCACCATCATCATCATCCCCCCATCATCATCAACCCCCCATCATCATCAACCCCCATCATCAACATCCCACATCATCATCATCATCCCCCCCATCATCAGCATCTCATCCACATCATCCATTACAGAGATGAGGAGTAATTTCTTCAGCCAGAGAGTGGTGGGTCTGTGGAATTCATTGCCACAGAGGGCGGTGGAGGCCGGGACGTTGAGTGTCTTTAAGACAGAAGTTGATAAATGCCTGATTTCTCGAGGAATTAAGGGCTATGGAGAGAGAGCGGGTAAATGGAGTTGAAATCAGCCGTGATTGAATGGTGGAGTGGACTCGATGGGCTGAATAGCCTTACTTCCGCTCCTATGTCTTATGGTCTTATCCCCCCATCATCATCATCCCACCCCATCATCCCCCCTCTCCCCTTCATCAGAATCCCCCCATCATCATCATCCCCCATCATCCCCCATCATCATCATCCCTCCATCATCATCAACCCCCATCATCATCATCCCCCATCATCATCATCCTGTCATCATCATCATCCCCCCATCATCATCATCCCCCCATCATCATCATCCCCCATCATCATCAACCCCCCATCATTATCATCCTCCCATCATCATTATCGCCCCATCAGCATCAACCCCCCATCATCATCATCCCCCCATCATCAACCCCCCGTCATCATCATCCCATCATCATCATCCCCCCATCATCCCCCATCATCCCTCATCATCATCAACCCCCCATCATCATCATCCCCGTCATCATCATCCCCCATCATCATCAACCCCCATCATCATCATCCCCCATCATCATCATCCCCCCATCATCAACCCCCTATCATCATCAACCCCCATCATCATCATCCCCATCATCATCATCCCCATCATAATCAGCCCCCATCATCATCATCCCACCATCATCATCATTCCCCATCATCATCATCCCCCATCATCACCAACCCCCTATTATCATCATCCCCCCATCACCATCCTCCCATCATCATCATCCCCCATCATCATCATCCCCCCATCATCAACCCCCCATCATCATCATCCCCCCATCATCATCCCCCCTTCACCATCATCATCATCCACCCATCATCATCAACCCCCCATCATCATCAACACCCATCATCATCATCCCCCATCATCATCATCATCCCCCCAACATCAGCATCTCATCCACATCATCCACATCATCCATTACAGAGATGAGGAGTAATTTCTTCAGCCAGAGAGTGGTGGGTCTGTGGAATTCATTGCCACAGAGGGCGGTGGAGGCCGGGACGTTGAGTGTCTTTAAGACAGAAGTTGATAAATTCTTGATTTCTCGAGGAATTAAGGGCTATGGAGAGAGAGCGGGTAAATGGAGTTGAAATCTGCCATGATTGAATGGTGGAGTGGACTCGAAGGCCGAATGGCCTTACCTCCGTGCCTATGTCTTATGGTCTTATCCCCCCATCATCATCATCGCACCCCATCATCCCCCTTTCCCCATCATCAGAAACCCCTCATCATCATCATCCCCCATCATCAACATCCCCCCATCATCATCATCCCCATCATCATCATCCCCCCATCATCATCATGCCCCCATCATCCTCCCCCCATCATCATCATCCCCCCACCATCATCCCCCCCATCATCATCAACCCCCATCATCATCAACCCCCCATCATCATCATCCCCCCATCATCACCCCCATCATCATCATCCCCCATCATCATCATCCTGTCATCTTCATCATCCCTCCATCATCATCCCCCCATCATCATCGTCCCCATCATCATCCCTCCCATCATCATCTTCCCCCATCATCATCAACCCCCCATCATTATCATACTCCCATCATCATCATCGCCCCATCAGCATCAACCCCCCATCAAGATCATCCCCCCATCATCAACCCCCCATCATCATCATCCCATCATCATCATCCCCCCATCATCCCCCATCATCCCTCATCATCATCAACCCCCCATCATCATCAACCCCCATCATCAACATCCCACATCATCATCATCATCCCCCCCATCATCAGCATCTCATCCACATCATCCATTACAGGGATGAGGAGTAATTTCTTCAGCCAGAGAGTGGTGGGTCTGTGGAATTCATTGCCACAGAGGGCGGTGGAGGCCGGGACGTTGAGTGTCTTTAAGACAGAAGTTGATAAATGCCTGATTTCTCGAGGAATTAAGGGCTATGGAGAGAGAGCGGGTAAATGGAGTTGAAATCAGCCGTGATTGAATGGTGGAGTGGACTCGATGGGCTGAATAGCCTTACTTCCGCTCCTATGTCTTATGGTCTTATCCCCCCATCATCATCATCCCACCCCATCATCCCCCCTCTCCCCTTCATCAGAATCCCCCCATCATCATCATCCCCCATCATCCCCCATCATCATCATCCCCCCATCATCATCAACCCCCATCATCATCATCCCCCATCATCATCATCCTGTCATCTTCATCATCCCTCCATCATCATCCCCCCATCATCATCATCCCCCATCATCATCAACCCCCCATCATTATCATCCTCCCATCATCATTATCGCCCCATCAGCATCAACCCCCCATCATCATCATCCCCCCATCATCAACCCCCCGTCGTCATCATCCCATCATCATCATCCCCCCATCATCCCCCATCATCCCTCATCATCATCAACCCCCCATCATCATCATCCCCGTCATCATCATCCCCCATCATCATCAACCCCCCATCATCATCATCCCCCATCATCATCATCCCCCCATCATCAACCCCCTATCATCATCAACCCCCATCATCATCATCCCCATCATCATCATCCCCATCATAATCAGCCACCATCATCATCATCCCACCATCATCATCATTCCCCATCATCATCATCCCCCATCATCACCAACCCCCTATCATCATCATCCCCCCATCACCATCCTCCCATCATCATCATCCCCCATCATCATCATCCCCCCATCATCAACCCCCCATCATCATCATCCCCCCATCATCATCCCCCCTTCACCATCATCATCATCCACCCATCATCATCAACCCCCCATCATCATCAACACCCATCATCATCATCCCCCATCATCATCATCATCCCCCCAACATCAGCATCTCATCCACATCATCCACATCATCCATTACAGAGATGAGGAGTAATTTCTTCAGCCAGAGAGTGGTGGGTCTGTGGAATTCATTGCCACAGAGGGCGGTGGAGGCCGGGACGTTGAGTGTCTTTAAGACAGAGGTTGATAAATTCTTGATTTCTCGAGGAATTAAGGGCTATGGAGAGAGAGCGGGTAAATGGAGTTGAAATCTGCCATGATTGAATGGTGGAGTGGACTCGAAGGCCGAATGGCCTTACCTCCGTGCCTATGTCTTATGGTCTTATCCCCCCATCATCATCATCGCACCCCATCATCCCCCTTTCCCCATCATCAGAAACCCCTCATCATCATCATCCCCCATCATCAACATCCCCCCATCATCATCATCCCCATCATCATCATCCCCCCATCATCATCATGCCCCCATCATCCTCCCCCCATCATCATCATCCCCCCACCATCATCCCCCCATCATCATCAACCCCCATCATCATCAACCCCCCATCATCATCATCCCCCCATCATCACCCCCATCATCATCATCCCCCATCATCATCATCCTGTCATCTTCATCATCCCTCCATCATCATCCCCCCATCATCATCATCCCCATCATCATCCCTCCCATCATCATCATCCCCCATCATCATCAACCCCCCATCATTATCATACTCCCATCATCATCATCGCCCCATCAGCATCAACCCCCCATCAAGATCATCCCCCCATCATCAACCCCCCATCATCATCATCCCATCATCATCATCCCCCCATCATCCCCCATCATCCCTCATCATCATCAACCCCCCATCATCATCATCCCCGTCATCATCATCCCCCATCATCATCAACCCCCCATCATCATCATCCCCATCACCATCACCCCCCAATCATCATCACCCCATCATCATCATTCCCCCTTCATCATCATCCCTCCATCATCATCCCCCATCATCATCATCCCCCCATCATCATCCCCCATCATCAACCCCCCATCATCATCATCCCCATCATCATCATCCCTCCATCATCATCACCCCCATCATCATCATCCACATCATCATCATCATTCCCCCATCATTCGCCCCACATCATCATCATCACCCCATCATCATCACCCCCATCATCATCCCTCCATCATCATCATCCCCCCATCATCATCATCATCCCCCCATCGTCATCCCCCCATCATCAGCATCTCATCCACATCATCCCCCCATCATCATCATCCCACCTCATCATCATTATCCCCCCATCATCATCATCCCATCATCATCATCCCCCATCATCATCAACCCCCGTCATCATCATCCCCCCGTCATCATCTTCCCCCCATCATCATCAACCCCCCCATCACCATCATTCCCCCATCATCATCAACACCCCATCATCAATCCCCCATCATCATCATCCCCCATCATCATCATCATCCCTCCATCATCATCACCCCCATCATCATCATCCACATCATCATCATCATTCCCCCATCATTCGCCCCACATCATCATCATCACCCCATCATCATCACCCCCATCATCATCCCTCCATCATCATCATCCCCCCATCATCATCATCATCCCCCCATCGTCATCCCCCCATCATCAGCATCTCATCCACATCATCCCCCCATCATCATCATCCCACCTCATCATCATTATCCCCCCATCATCATCATCCCATCATCATCATCCCCCATCATCATCAACCCCCGTCATCATCATCCCCCCGTCATCATCTTCCCCCTATCATCATCAACCCCCCCATCACCATCATTCCCCCATCATCATCAACACCCCATCATCAATCCCCCATCATCATCATCCCCCATCATCATCATCCCCCCATCACCATCATTCCCCCATCATCATCATCACCCCATCATCAACCCCCCATCATCATCATCCCCCATCATCATCATCTGCCATCATCATCATCCCCATCATCATCATCCCACCATCATCATCATCCCCCATCATCATCATCCCCCCATCATCACCAATCCCCCATCATCATCATCCCCCCATCACCATCCTCCCATCATCATCATCCCCCCATCATCATCATCCCCCCATCATCAACCCCCCATCATCATCATCTCCCATCATCATCCCCCTTCACCATCATCATCATCTCCCATCATCATCCTCCTTCACCATCATCATCATCCCCCATCATCATCAACCCCCCATCATCATCAACCCCCATCATCAACATCCCCCATCATCATCATCATCCCCCCATCATCAGCATCTCATCCACATCATCCATTACAGAGATGAGGAGTAATTTCTTCAGCCAGTGAGTGGTGGGTCTGTGGAATTCATTGCCACAGAGGGCGGTGGAGGCCGGGACGTTGAGTGTCTTTAAGACAGAAGTTGATAAATGCTTGATTTCTCGAGGAATTAAGGGCTATGGAGAGATAGCGGGTAAATGGAGTTGAAATCAGCCATGATTGAATGGTGGAGTGGACTCGATGGGCCGAATAGCCTTACTTCCGCTCCTATGTCTTCTGGTCTTATCCCCCCATCATCATCATCCCACCCCATCATCCCCCCTCTCCCCTTCATCAGAATCCCCCCATCATCATCATCCCCCATCATCCCCATCATCATCATCCCCCCATCATCCTCCCCCCCATCATCATCATCCCCCATCATCCTCCCCCCATCATCAACCCCCATCATCATCAACCCCCCATCATCATCATCCCCCCATCATCACCCCCCATCATCATCATCCCCCATCATCATCAACCCCCCATCATTATCATCCTCCCAGCATCATCATCGCCCCATCAGCATCAACCCCCCATCATCATCATCCCCCCATCATCAACCCCCCATCATCATCATCCCATCATCATCATCCCCCCATCATCCCCCATCATCATCAACCCCCATCATCATCATCCCCCCATCATCCTCCCCCCATCATCATCCCCCCATCATCATCATCCCCCCATCATCCACCCCCATCATCATCATCCCCCAATCATCATCCCCCCATCATCCTCCCCCCATCATCATCCACCCCATCATCATCATCCCCCCATCATCACCCTCCCGTCATCATCATCCCCCCATCATCATCCCCCATCATCATCCCCCCATCATCATAACCCCATCATCATCAACCCCCCATCATCATCATCCCCCCATTATCATCCCCCCATCATCATCATCCCCCATCATCATCATCCTGTCATCTTCATCATCCCTCCATCATGATCCCCCCATCATCATCATCCCCCATCATCATCCCCCCATCATCATCATCCCCCCATCATCATCAACCCCCCGTCATTATCATCCCATCATCATCATCCCCCCTCTCCCCTTCATCAGAATCCCCCCATCATCATCCCCCATCATCATCATCCCCCCATCATCATCAACCCCCATCATCATCATCCCCCATCATCAACACCCCCCCATCATCATCATCCCCCCATCATCAACTCCCCATCATCAACACCCCCCCATCATCATCATCCCCCATCATCATCAACCCCCCATCATCATCATCCCCCCATCATCATCATCCCCACATCATCATCCCCCATCATCATCATCGCCCCATCATCATCATCCACCACATCATCATCGTCCCCCATCATCACCAACCCCCCATCATCATCATCCCCCCATCATCATCATCCTGTCATCTTCATCATCCCTCCATCATCATCCCCCATCATCATCATCATACCCCCATCATCTTCATCCCCCATCATCAACCCCCCATCATCATCATCCCCCATCACCATCACCCCCCAATCATCATCACCCCATCATCATCATTCCCCCATCATCATCATCCCTCCATCATCATCATCCCCCATCATCACCATCCCCCCATCATCATCCCCCATCATCAACCCCCCATCAACATCATCCCCATAATCATCATCCCTCCATCATCATCATCCCCATCATCCCCATCATCATCATCATTCCCCCATCATTAGACCCACATCATCATCATCACCCCATCATCATCACCCCCATCATCATCCCTCCATCATCATCATCCCCCCATCATCATCATCATCCCCCCATCGTCATCCCCCCATCATCAGCATCTCATCCACATCATCCCCCCATCATCATCATCACACCTCATCATCATTATCCCCCCATCATCATCATCCCATCATCATCATCCCCCATCATCATCAACCCCCGTCATCATCATCCCCCGTCATCATCTTCCCCCCATCATCATCAACCCCCCATCACCATCATTCCCCCATCATCATCATCACCCCATCATCAACCCCCCATCATCATCATCCCCCATCATCATCATCTGCCATCATCATCATCCCCATCATCATCAACCCCCCATCATCATCATCCCATCATCATCATCCCCCCATCATCCCCCATCATCCCTCATCATCATCAACCCCCCATCATCATCAACCCCCATCATCAACATCCCACATCATCATCATCATCCCCCCCATCATCAGCATCTCATCCACATCATCCATTACAGAGATGAGGAGTAATTTCTTCAGCCAGAGAGTGGTGGGTCTGTGGAATTCATTGCCACAGAGGGCGGTGGAGGCCGGGACGTTGAGTGTCTTTAAGACAGAAGTTGATAAATGCCTGATTTCTCGAGGAATTAAGGGCTATGGAGAGAGAGCGGGTAAATGGAGTTGAAATCAGCCGTGATTGAATGGTGGAGTGGACTCGATGGGCTGAATAGCCTTACTTCCGCTCCTATGTCTTATGGTCTTATCCCCCCATCATCATCATCCCACCCCATCATCCCCCCTCTCCCCTTCATCAGAATCCCCCCATCATCATCATCCCCCATCATCCCCCATCATCATCATCCCCCCATCATCATCAACCCCCATCATCATCATCCCCCATCATCAACATCCTGTCATCTTCATCATCCCTCCATCATCATCCCCCCATCATCATCATCCCCCATCAACATCAACCCCCCATCATTATCATCCTCCCATCATCATTATCGCCCCATCAGCATCAACCCCCCATCATCATCATCCCCCCATCATCAACCCCCCGTCATCATCATCCCATCATCATCATCCCCCCATCATCCCCCATCATCCCTCATCATCATCAACCCCCCATCATCATCATCCCCGTCATCATCATCCCCCATCATCATCAACCCCCCATCATCATCATCCCCCATCATCATCATCCCCCCATCATCAACCCCCTATCATCATCAACCCCCATCATCATCATCCCCATCATCATCATCCCCATCATAATCAGCCCCCATCATCATCATCCCATCATCATCATCATTCCCCATCATCATCATCCCCCATCATCACCAACCCCCTATCATCATCATCCCCCCATCACCATCCTCCCATCATCATCATCCCCCATCATCATCATCCCCCCATCATCAACCCCCCATCATCATCATCCCCCCATCATCATCCCCCCTTCACCATCATCATCATCCACCCATCATCATCAACCCCCCATCATCATCAACACCCATCATCATCATCCCCCATCATCATCATCATCCCCCCAACATCAGCATCTCATCCACATCATCCACATCATCCATTACAGAGATGAGGAGTAATTTCTTCAGCCAGAGAGTGGTGGGTCTGTGGAATTCATTGCCACAGAGGGCGGTGGAGGCCGGGACGTTGAGTGTCTTTAAGACAGAAGTTGATAAATGCCTGATTTCTCGAGGAATTAAGGGCTATGGAGAGAGAGCGGGTAAATGGAGTTGAAATCAGCCGTGATTGAATGGTGGAGTGGACTCGATGGGCTGAATAGCCTTACTTCCGCTCCTATGTCTTATGGTCTTATCCCCCCATCATCATCATCCCACCCCATCATCCCCCCTCTCCCCTTCATCAGAATCCCCCCATCATCATCATCCCCCATCATCCCCCATCATCATCATCCCCCCATCATCATCAACCCCCATCATCATCATCCCCCATCATCATCATCCTGTCATCTTCATCATCCCTCCATCATCATCCCCCCATCATCATCATCCCCCATCAACATCAACCCCCCATCATTATCATCCTCCCATCATCATTATCGCCCCATCAGCATCAACCCCCCATCATCATCATCCCCCTATCATCAACCCCCCGTCATCATCATCCCATCATCATCATCCCCCCATCATCCCCCATCATCCCTCATCATCATCAACCCCCCATCATCATCATCCCCGTCATCATCATCCCCCATCATCATCAACCCCCCATCATCATCATCCCCCATCATCATCATCCCCCCATCATCAACCCCCTATCATCATCAACCCCCATCATCATCATCCCCATCATCATCATCCCCATCATAATCAGCCCCCATCATCATCATCCCACCATCATCATCATTCCCCATCATCATCATCCCCCATCATCACCAACCCCCTATCATCATCATCCCCCCATCACCATCCTCCCATCATCATCATCCCCCATCATCATCATCCCCCCATCATCAACCCCCCATCATCATCATCCCCCCATCATCATCCCCCCTTCACCATCATCATCATCCACCCATCATCATCAACCCCCCATCATCATCAACACCCATCATCATCATCCCCCATCATCATCATCATCCCCCCAACATCAGCATCTCATCCACATCATCCACATCATCCATTACAGAGATGAGGAGTAATTTTTTCAGCCAGAGAGTGGTGGGTCTGTGGAATTCATTGCCACAGAGGGCGGTGGAGGCCGGGACGTTGAGTGTCTTTAAGACAGAAGTTGATAAATTCTTGATTTCTCGAGGAATTAAGGGCTATGGAGAGAGAGCGGGTAAATGGAGTTGAAATCTGCCATGATTGAATGGTGGAGTGGACTCGAAGGCCGAATGGCCTTACCTCCGTGCCTATGTCTTATGGTCTTATCCCCCCATCATCATCATCGCACCCCATCATCCCCCTTTCCCCATCATCAGAAACCCCTCATCATCATCATCCCCCATCATCAACATCCCCCCATCATCATCATCCCCATCATCATCATCCCCCCATCATCATCATGCCCCCATCATCCTCCCCCCATCATCATCATCCCCCCACCATCATCCCCCCCATCATCATCAACCCCCATCATCATCAACCCCCCATCATCATCATCCCCCCATCATCACCCCCATCATCATCATCCCCATCATCATCATCCTGTCATCTTCATCATCCCTCCATCATCATCCCCCCATCATCATCATCCCCATCATCATCCCTCCCATCATCATCATCCCCCATCATCATCAACCCCCCATCATTATCATACTCCCATCATCATCATCGCCCCATCAGCATCAACCCCCCATCAAGATCATCCCCCCATCATCAACCCCCCATCATCATCATCCCATCATCATCATCCCCCCATCATCCCCCATCATCCCTCATCATCATCAACCCCCCATCATCATCATCCCCGTCATCATCATCCCCCATCATCATCATCCCCATCATCATCATCCCCATCACCATCACCCCCCAATCATCATCACCCCATCTTCATCATTCCCCCTTCATCATCATCCCTCCATCATCATCCCCCATCATCATCATCCCCCCATCATCATCCCCCATCATCAACCCCCCATCATCATCATCCCCATCATCATCATCCCTCCATCATCATCACCCCCATCATCATCATCCACATCATCATCATCATTCCCCATCATTCGCCCCACATCATCATCATCACCCCATCATCATCACCCCCATCATCATCCCTCCATCATCATCATCCCCCCATCATCATCATCATCCCCCCATCGTCATCCCCCCATCATCAGCATCTCATCCACATCATCCCCCCATCATCATCATCCCACCTCATCATCATTATCCCCCCATCATCATCATCCCATCATCATCATCCCCCATCATCATCAACCCCCGTCATCATCATCCCCCCGTCATCATCTTCCCCCCATCATCATCAACCCCCCCATCACCATCATTCCCCCATTATCATCAACACCCCATCATCAATCCCCCATCATCATCATCCCCCATCATCATCATCATCCCTCCATCATCATCACCCCCATCATCATCATCCACACCATCATCATCATTCCCCCATCATTCGCCCCACATCATCATCATCACCCCATCATCATCACCCCCATCATCATCCCTCCATCATCATCATCCCCCCATCATCATCATCATCCCCCCATCGTCATCCCCCCATCATCAGCATCTCATCCACATCATCCCCCCATCATCATCATCCCACCTCATCATCATTATCCCCCCATCATCATCATCCCATCATCATCATCCCCCATCATCATCAACCCCCGTCATCATCATCCCCCCGTCATCATCTTCTCCCCATCATCATCAACCCCCCCATCACCATCATTCCCCCATCATCATCAACACCCCATCATCAATCCCCCATCATCATCATCCCCCATCATCATCATCCCCCATCACCATCATTCCCCCATCATCATCATCACCCCATCATCAACCCCCCATCATCATCATCCCCCATCATCATCATCTGCCATCATCATCATCCCCATCATCATCATCCCACCATCATCATCATTCCCCCATCATCATCATCCCCCCATCATCACCAATCCCCCATCATCATCATCCCCCCATCACCATCCTCCCATCATCATCATCCCCCCATCATCATCATCCACCCATCATCAACCCCCCATCATCATCATCTCCCATCATCATCCCCCTTCACCATCATCATCATCTCCCATCATCATCCCCCTTCACCATCATCATCATCCCCCATCATCATCAACCCCCCATCATCATCAACCCCCATCATCAACATCCCCCATCATCATCATCATCCCCCCATCATCAGCATCTCATCCACATCATCCATTACAGAGATGAGGAGTAATTTCTTCAGCCAGTGAGTGGTGGGTCTGTGGAATTCATTGCCACAGAGGGCGGTGGAGGCCGGGACGTTGAGTGTCTTTAAGACAGAAGTTGATAAATGCTTGATTTCTCGAGGAATTAAGGGCTATGGAGAGATAGCGGGTAAATGGAGTTGAAATCAGCCATGATTGAATGGTGGAGTGGACTCGATGGGCCGAATAGCCTTACTTCCGCTCCTATGTCTTCTGGTCTTATCCCCCCATCATCATCATCCCACCCCATCATCCCCCCTCTCCCCTTCATCAGAATCCCCCCATCATCATCATCCCCCATCATCCCCATCATCATCATCCCCCCATCATCCTCCCCCCATCATCATCATCCCCCATCATCCTCCCCCCATCATCAACCCCCATCATCATCAACCCCCCATCATCATCATCCCCCCATCATCACCCCCCATCATCATCATCCCCCATCATCATCAACCCCCCATCATTATCATCCTCCCAGCATCATCATCGCCCCATCAGCATCAACCCCCCATCATCATCATCCCCCCATCATCAACCCCCCATCATCATCATCCCATCATCATCATCCCCCCATCATCCCCCATCATCATCAACCCCCATCATCATCATCCCCCCATCATCCTCCCCCCATCATCATCCCCCCATCATCATCATCCCCCCATCATCCACCCCCATCATCATCATCCCCCAATCATCATCCCCCCATCATCCTCCCCCCATCATCATCCACCCCATCATCATCATCCCCCCATCATCACCCTCCCGTCATCATCATCCCCCCATCATCATCCCCCATCATCATCCCCCCATCATCATAACCCCATCATCATCAACCCCCCATCATCATCATCCCCCCATTATCATCCCCCCATCATCATCATCCCCCCATCATCATCATCCTGTCATCTTCATCATCCCTCCATCATCATCCCCCCATCATCATCATCCCCCATCATCATCCCCCCATCATCATCATCCCCCCATCATCATCAACCCCCCATCATTATCATCCCATCATCATCATCCCCCCTCTCCCCTTCATCAGAATCCCCCCATCATCATCCCCCATCATCATCATCCCCCCATCATCATCAACCCCCATCATCATCATCCCCCATCATCAACACCCCCCCATCATCATCATCCCCCCATCATCAACTCCCCATCATCAACACCCCCCCATCATCATCATCCCCCATCATCATCAACCCCCCATCATCATCATCCCCCCATCATCATCATCCCCACATCATCATCCCCCATCATCATCATCGCCCCATCATCATCATCCACCACATCATCATCGTCCCCCATCATCACCAACCCCCCATCATCATCATCCCCCCATCATCATCATCCTGTCATCTTCATCATCCCTCCATCATCATCCCCCATCATCATCATACCCCCATCATCTTCATCCCCCATCATCAACCCCCCATCATCATCATCCCCCATCACCATCACCCCCCAATCATCATCACCCCATCATCATCATTCCCCCATCATCATCATCCCTCCATCATCATCATCCCCCATCATCACCATCCCCCCATCATCATCCCCCATCATCAACCCCCCATCATCATCATCCCCATAATCATCATCCCTCCATCATCATCATCCCCATCATCATCATCATCCCCATCATCATCATCATTCCCCCATCATTAGACCCACATCATCATCATCACCCCATCATCATCACCCCCATCATCATCCCTCCATCATCATCATCCCCCCATCATCATCATCATCCCCCCATCGTCATCCCCCCATCATCAGCATCTCATCCACATCATCCCCCCATCATCATCATCACACCTCATCATCATTATCCCCCCATCATCATCATCCCATCATCATCATCCCCCATCATCATCAACCCCCGTCATCATCATCCCCCCGTCATCATCTTCCCCCCATCATCATCAACCCCCCATCACCATCATTCCCCCATCATCATCATCACCCCATCATCAACCCCCCATCATCATCATCCCCCATCATCATCATCTGCCATCATCATCATCCCCATCATCATCAACCCCCCATCATCATCATCCCATCATCATCATCCCCCCATCATCCCCCATCATCCCTCATCATCATCAACCCCCCATCATCATCAACCCCCATCATCAACATCCCACATCATCATCATCATCCCCCCCATCATCAGCATCTCATCCACATCATCCATTACAGAGATGAGGAGTAATTTCTTCAGCCAGAGAGTGGTGGGTCTGTGGAATTCATTGCCACAGAGGGCGGTGGAGGCCGGGACGTTGAGTGTCTTTAAGACAGAAGTTGATAAATGCCTGATTTCTCGAGGAATTAAGGGCTATGGAGAGAGAGCGGGTAAATGGAGTTGAAATCAGCCGTGATTGAATGGTGGAGTGGACTCGATGGGCTGAATTGCCTTACTTCCGCTCCTATGTCTTATGGTCTTATCCCCCCATCATCATCATCCCACCCCATCATCCCCCCTCTCCCCTTCATCAGAATCCCCCCATCATCATCATCCCCCATCATCCCCCATCATCATCATCCCCCCATCATCATCAACCCCCATCATCATCATCCCCCATCATCATCATCCTGTCATCTTCATCATCCCTCCATCATCATCCCCCCATCATCATCATCCCCCATCAACATCAACCCCCCATCATTATCATCCTCCCATCATCATTATCGCCCCATCAGCCTCAACCCCCCATCATCATCATCCCCCCATCATCAACCCCCCGTCATCATCATCCCATCATCATCATCCCCCCATCATCCCCCATCATCCCTCATCATCATCAACCCCCCATCATCATCATCCCCGTCATCATCATCCCCCATCATCATCAACCCCCCATCATCATCATCCCCCATCATCATCATCCCCCCATCATCAACCCCCTATCATCATCAACCCCCATCATCATCATCCCCATCATCATCATCCCCATCATA
This sequence comes from Scyliorhinus torazame, assembly GCF_047496885.1. NCBI lineage: Eukaryota > Metazoa > Chordata > Chondrichthyes > Carcharhiniformes > Scyliorhinidae > Scyliorhinus > Scyliorhinus torazame. The sequence continues at coordinate 42,164,118 of NC_092733.1, read as the reverse complement.
ATCAGCCCCCATCATCATCATCCCACCATCATCATCATTCCCCATCATCATCATCCCCCATCATCACCAACCCCCTATCATCATCATCCCCCCATCACCATCCTCCCATCATCATCATCCCCCATCATCATCATCCCCCCATCATCAACCCCCCATCATCATCAGCCCCCATCATCATCCCCCCTTCACCATCATCATCATCCACCCATCATCATCAACCCCCCATCATCATCAACACCCATCATCATCATCCCCCATCATCATCATCATCCCCCCAACATCAGCATCTCATCCACATCATCCACATCATCCATTACAGAGATGAGGAGTAATTTCTTCAGCCAGAGAGTGGTGGGTCTGTGGAATTCATTGCCACAGAGGGCGGTGGAGGCCGGGACGTTGAGTGTCTTTAAGACAGAAGTTGATAAATTCTTGATTTCTCGAGGAATTAAGGGCTATGGAGAGAGAGCGGGTAAATGGAGTTGAAATCTGCCATGATTGAATGGTGGAGTGGACTCGAAGGCCGAATGGCCTTACCTCCGTGCCTATGTCTTATGGTCTTATCCCCCCATCATCATCATCGCACCCCATCATCCCCCTTTCCCCATCATCAGAAACCCCTCATCATCATCATCCCCCATCATCAACATCCCCCCATCATCATCATCCCCATCATCATCATCCCCCCATCATCATCATGCCCCCATCATCCTCCCCCCATCATCATCATCCCCCCACCATCATCCCCCCCATCATCATCAACCCCCCATCATCATCAACCCCCATCATCAACATCCCCCATCATCATCATCATCCCCCCATCATCAGCATCTCATCCACATCATCCATTACAGAGATGAGGAGTAATTTCTTCAGCCAGTGAGTGGTGGGTCTGTGGAATTCATTGCCACAGAGGGCGGTGGAGGCCGGGACGTTGAGTGTCTTTAAGACAGAAGTTGATAAATGCTTGATTTCTCGAGGAATTAAGGGCTATGGAGAGATAGCGGGTAAATGGAGTTGAAATCAGCCATGATTGAATGGTGGAGTGGACTCGATGGGCCGAATAGCCTTACTTCCGCTCCTATGTCTTCTGGTCTTATCCCCCCATCATCATCATCCCACCCCATCATCCCCCCTCTCCCCTTCATCAGAATCCCCCCATCATCATCATCCCCCATCATCCCCATCATCATCATCCCCCCATCATCCTCCCCCCATCATCATCATCCCCCATCATCCTCCCCCCATCATCAACCCCCATCATCATCTACCCCCCATCATCATCATCCCCCCATCATCACCCCCCATCATCATCATCCCCCATCATCATCAACCCCCCATCATTATCATCCTCCCAGCATCATCATCGCCCCATCAGCATCAACCCCCCATCATCATCATCCCCCCATCATCAACCCCCCATCATCATCATCCCATCATCATCATCCCCCCATCATCCCCCATCATCATCAACCCCCATCATCATCATCATCCCATCATCCTCCCCCCATCATCATCCCCCCATCATCATCATCCCCCCATCATCCACCCCCATCATCATCATCCCCCAATCATCATCCCCCCATCATCCTCCCCCCATCATCATCCACCCCATCATCATCATCCCCCCATCATCACCCTCCCGTCATCATCATCCCCCCATCATCATCCCCCATCATCATCCCCCCATCATCATAACCCCATCATCATCAACCCCCCATCATCATCATCCCCCCATTATCATCCCCCCATCATCATCATCCCCCCATCATCATCATCCTGTCATCTTCATCATCCCTCCATCATCATCCCCCCATCATCATCATCCCCCATCATCATCCCCCCATCATCATCATCCCCCCATCATCATCAACCCCCCATCATTATCATCCCATCATCATCATCCCCCCTCTCCCCTTCATCAGAATCCCCCCATCATCATCCCCCATCATCATCATCCCCCCATCATCATCAACCCCCATCATCATCATCCCCCATCATCAACACCCCCCCATCATCATCATCCCCCCATCATCAACTCCCCATCATCAACACCCCCCCATCATCATCATCCCCCATCATCATCAACCCCCCATCATCATCATCCCCCCATCATCATCATCCCCACATCATCATCCCCCATCATCATCATCGCCCCATCATCATCATCCACCACATCATCATCGTCCCCCATCATCACCATCCCCCCATCATCATCATCCCCCCATCATCATCATCCTGTCATCTTCATCATCCCTCCATCATCATCCCCCATCATCATCATACCCCCATCATCTTCATCCCCCATCATCAACCCCCCATCATCATCATCCCCCATCACCATCACCCCCCAATCATCATCACCCCATCATCATCATTCCCCCATCATCATCATCCCTCCATCATCATCATCCCCCATCATCACCATCCCCCCATCATCATCCCCCATCATCAACCCCCCATCATCATCATCCCCATAATCATCATCCCTCCATCATCATCATCCCCATCATCATCATCATCCCCATCATCATCATCATTCCCCCATCATTAGACCCACATCATCATCATCACCCCATCATCATCACCCCCATCATCATCCCTCCATCATCATCATCCCCCCATCATCATCATCATCCCCCCATCGTCATCCCCCCATCATCAGCATCTCATCCACATCATCCCCCCATCATCATCATCACACCTCATCATCATTATCCCCCCATCATCATCATCCCATCATCATCATCCCCCATCATCATCAACCCCCGTCATCATCATCCCCCCGTCATCATCTTCCCCCATCATCATCAACCCCCCATCACCATCATTCCCCCATCATCATCATCACCCCATCATCAACCCCCCATCATCATCATCCCCCATCATCATCATCTGCCATCATCATCATCCCCATCATCATCAACCCCCCATCATCATCATCCCATCATCATCATCCCCCCATCATCCCCCATCATCCCTCATCATCATCAACCCCCCATCATCATCAACCCCCATCATCAACATCCCACATCATCATCATCATCCCCCCCATCATCAGCATCTCATCCACATCATCCATTACAGAGATGAGGAGTAATTTCTTCAGCCAGAGAGTGGTGGGTCTGTGGAATTCATTGCCACAGAGGGCGGTGGAGGCCGGGACGTTGAGTGTCTTTAAGACAGAAGTTGATAAATGCCTGATTTCTCGAGGAATTAAGGGCTATGGAGAGAGAGCGGGTAAATGGAGTTGAAATCAGCCGTGATTGAATGGTGGAGTGGACTCGATGGGCTGAATTGCCTTACTTCCGCTCCTATGTCTTATGGTCTTATCCCCCCATCATCATCATCCCACCCCATCATCCCCCCTCTCCCCTTCATCAGAATCCCCCCATCATCATCATCCCCCATCATCCCCCATCATCATCATCCCCCCATCATCATCAACCCCCATCATCATCATCCCCCATCATCATCATCCTGTCATCTTCATCATCCCTCCATCATCATCCCCCCATCATCATCATCCCCCATCAACATCAACCCCCCATCATTATCATCCTCCCATCATCATTATCGCCCCATCAGCATCAACCCCCCATCATCATCATCCCCCCATCATCAACCCCCCGTCATCATCATCCCATCATCATCATCCCCCCATCATCCCCCATCATCCCTCATCATCATCAACCCCCCATCATCATCATCCCCGTCATCATCATCCCCCATCATCATCAACCCCCCATCATCATCATCCCCCATCATCATCATCCCCCCATCATCAACCCCCTATCATCATCAACCCCCATCATCATCATCCCCATCATCATCATCCCCATCATAATCAGCCCCCATCATCATCATCCCACCATCATCATCATTCCCCATCATCATCATCCCCCATCATCACCAACCCCCTATCATCATCATCCCCCCATCACCATCCTCCCATCATCATCATCCCCCATCATCATCATCCCCCCATCATCAACCCCCCATCATCATCAGCCCCCATCATCATCCCCCCTTCACCATCATCATCATCCACCCATCATCATCAACCCCCCATCATCATCAACACCCATCATCATCATCCCCCATCATCATCATCATCCCCCCAACATCAGCATCTCATCCACATCATCCACATCATCCATTACAGAGATGAGGAGTAATTTCTTCAGCCAGAGAGTGGTGGGTCTGTGGAATTCATTGCCACAGAGGGCGGTGGAGGCCGGGACGTTGAGTGTCTTTAAGACAGAAGTTGATAAATTCTTGATTTCTCGAGGAATTAAGGGCTATGGAGAGAGAGCGGGTAAATGGAGTTGAAATCTGCCATGATTGAATGGTGGAGTGGACTCGAAGGCCGAATGGCCTTACCTCCGTGCCTATGTCTTATGGTCTTATCCCCCCATCATCATCATCGCACCCCATCATCCCCCTTTCCCCATCATCAGAAACCCCTCATCATCATCATCCCCCATCATCAACATCCCCCCATCATCATCATCCCCATCATCATCATCCCCCCATCATCATCATGCACCCATCATCCTCCCCCCATCATCATCATCCCCCCACCATCATCCCCCCCATCATCATCAACCCCCATCATCATCAACCCCCCATCATCATCATCCCCCCATCATCACCCCCATCATCATCATCCCCATCATCATCATCCTGTCATCTTCATCATCCCTCCATCATCATCCCCCCATCATCATCATCCACATCATCATCCCTCCCATCATCATCATCCCCCATCATCATCAACCCCCCATCATTATCATACTCCCATCATCATCATCGCCCCATCAGCATCAACCCCCCATCAAGATCATCCCCCCATCATCAACCCCCCATCATCATCATCCCATCATCATCATCCCCCCATCATCCCCCATCATCCCTCATCATCATCAACCCCCCATCATCATCATCCCCGTCATCATCATCCCCCATCATCATCAACCCCCCATCATCATCATCCCCATCACCATCACCCCCCAATCATCATCACCCCATCATCATCATTCCCCCTTCATCATCATCCCTCCATCATCATCCCCCATCATCATCATCCCCCCATCATCATCCCCCGTCATCAACCCCCCATCATCATCATCCCCATCATCATCATCCCTCCATCATCATCACCCCCATCATCATCATCCACATCATCATCATCATTCCCCCATCATTCGCCCCACATCATCATCATCACCCCATCATCATCACCCCCATCATCATCCCTCCATCATCATCATCCCCCCATCATCATCATCATCCCCCCATCGTCATCCCCCCATCATCAGCATCTCATCCACATCATCCCCCCATCATCATCATCCCACCTCATCATCATTATCCCCCCATCATCATCATCCCATCATCATCATCCCCCATCATCATCAACCCCCGTCATCATCATCCCCCCGTCATCATCTTCCCCCCATCATCATCAACCCCCCATCACCATCATTCCCCCATCATCATCAACACCCCATCATCAATCCCCCATCATCATCATCCCCCATCATCATCATCTGCCATCATCATCATCCCCATCATCATCATCCCACCATCATCATCATCCCCCATCATCATCATCCCCCCATCACCATCATTCCCCCATCATCATCATCACCCCATCATCAACCCCCCATCATCATCATCCCCCATCATCATCATCTGCCATCATCATCATCCCCATCATCATCATCCCACCATCATCATCATCCCCCATCATCATCATCCCCCCATCATCACCAATCCCCCATCATCATCATCCCCCCATCACTATCCTCCCATCATCATCATCCCCCCATCATCATCATCCCCCATCATCAACCCCCCATCATCATCATCTCCCATCATCATCCCCCTTCACCATCATCATCATCTCCCATCATCATCCCCCTTCACCATCATCATCATCCCCCATCATCATCAACCCCCCATCATCATCAACCCCCATCATCAACATCCCCCATCATCATCATCATCCCCCCATCATCAGCATCTCATCCACATCATCCATTACAGAGATGAGGAGTAATTTCTTCAGCCAGTGAGTGGTGGGTCTGTGGAATTCATTGCCACAGAGGGCGGTGGAGGCCGGGACGTTGAGTGTCTTTAAGACAGAAGTTGATAAATGCTTGATTTCTCGAGGAATTAAGGGCTATGGAGAGATAGCGGGTAAATGGAGTTGAAATCAGCCATGATTGAATGGTGGAGTGGACTCGATGGGCCGAATAGCCTTACTTCCGCTCCTATGTCTTCTGGTCTTATCCCCCCATCACCATCATCCCACCCCATCATCCCCCCTCTCCCCTTCATCAGAATCCCCCCATCATCATCATCCCCCATCATCCCCATCATCATCATCCCCCCATCATCCTCCCCCCCATCATCATCATCCCCCATCATCCTCCCCCCATCATCATCCCCCCATCATCATCAACCCCCATCATCATCAACCCCCCATCATCATCATCCCCCCATCATCACCCCCCATCATCATCATCCCCCATCATCATCATCCTGTCATCTTCATCATCCCTCCATCATCATCCCCCCCATCATCATCATCCCCCATCATCATCAACCCCCCATCATTATCATCCTCCCATCATCATCATCGCCCCATCAGCATCAACCCCCCATCATCATCATCCCCCCATCATCAACCCCCCATCATCATCATCCCATCATCATCATCCCCCCATCATCCCCCATCATCATCAACCCCCATCATCATCATCCCCCCATCATCCTCCCCCCATCATCATCCCCCCATCATCATCATCCCCCCATCATCCACCCCCATCATCATCATCCCCCAATCATCATCCCCCCATCATCCTCCCCCCATCATCATCCACCCCATCATCATCATCCCCCCATCATCACCCTCCCGTCATCATCATCCCCCCATCATCATCCCCCATCATCATCCCCCCATCATCATAACCCCATCATCATCAACCCCCCATCATCATCATCCCCCCATTATCATCCCCCCATCATCATCATCCCCCCATCATCATCATCCTGTCATCTTCATCATCCCTCCATCATCATCCCCCCATCATCATCATCCCCCATCATCATCCCCCCATCATCATCATCCCCCCATCATCATCAACCCCCCATCATTATCATCCCATCATCATCATCCCCCCTCTCCCCTTCATCAGAATCCCCCCATCATCATCCCCCATCATCCCCCATCATCATCATCCCCCCATCATCATCAACCCCCATCATCATCATCCCCCATCATCAACACCCCCCCATCATCATCATCCCCCCATCATCAACTCCCCATCATCAACACCCCCCCATCATCATCATCCCCCATCATCATCAACCCCCCATCATCATCATCCCCCCATCATCATCATCCCCACATCATCATCCCCCATCATCATCATCGCCCCATCATCATCATCCACCACATCATCATCGTCCCCCATCATCACCAACCCCCCATCATCATCATCCCCCCATCATCATCATCCTGTCATCTTCATCATCCCTCCATCATCATCCCCCATCATCATCATACCCCCATCATCTTCATCCCCCATCATCAACCCCCCATCATCATCATCCCCCATCACCATCACCCCCCAATCATCATCACCCCATCATCATCATTCCCCCATCATCATCATCCCTCCATCATCATCATCCCCCATCATCACCATCCCCCCATCATCATCCCCCATCATCAACCCCCCATCATCATCATCCCCATAATCATCATCCCTCCATCATCATCATCCCCATCATCATCATCATCCCCATCATCATCATCATTCCCCCATCATTAGACCCACATCATCATCATCACCCCATCATCATCACCCCCATCATCATCCCTCCATCATCATCATCCCCCCATCATCATCATCATCCCCCCATCGTCATCCCCCCATCATCAGCATCTCATCCACATCATCCCCCCATCATCATCATCACACCTCATCATCATTATCCCCCCATCATCATCATCCCATCATCATCATCCCCCATCATCATCAACCCCGTCATCATCATCCCCCCGTCATCATCTTCCCCCCATCATCAACCCCCATCATCATCATCCCCCATCATCATCATCTGCCATCATCATCATCCCCATCATCATCATCCCTCCATCATCATCACCCCCATCATCATCATCCCCATCATCATCATCATTCCCCCATCATTAGCCCCCCATCATCATCATCATCACCCCATCATCATCACCCCCATCATCATCCCCCCATCATCATCATCCCCCTATCATCATCATCCCCATCATCATCATCCCCCCATCACCATCATCCCCCATCATCATCCCCCCATCATCATCATCCCCCATCATCATCATCCCCCCATCATCATCACCCCCCATCATCATCATCCCTCATCATCATCATCATTCCCCCATCATTAGGCCCCCATCATCATCATCATCCCCCCATCATCATCATCCCCCCATCATCATCATCCCCCATCATCATCATCACCCCATCATCATCAACCCCACATCATCATCATTCCCCCCATCATCATCAACCCCACATCATCATCATCCACCCATCATCATCAACCCACCATCATCATCATCCCCCCTTCATCATCAACGCCCATCATCATCATCCCCATCATCATCATCCCACCATCATCATCATACCCCATCATCATCACAGCAGCACAGTAGCCTTGTGGATAGCACAATTGCTTCACAGCTCCAGGGTCCCAGGTCCCATCATCATTCCCCCACATCTTCATCATCCCCATCATCATCCCCATCATCATCATCCCCATCATCATCATCCCCCATCATCATCATCCCCCATCATCATCATCCCTCTATCATCATCATCCCCCATCATCACCAACCCCCATCATCATCCTCCCATCATCATCATCCCCATCATCATCATCCCCCCATCATCATCATCCCCCATCATCATCATCCCCCATCATCTTCAACTCCCCATCATCATCAACCCCCCATCATCATCATTCCCATCATCAACCCCCATCATCATCATCCCCCTATCATCATCATCCCCCATCATCATCATCCCCCATCATCATCATCCCTCATCATCATCCCCCCATCATCATCCTCCCATCATCATCATCCCCCATCATCATCATCATCCCCCCATTATTAGCCCCCCCATCACCATCATCATCCCCCCATCATCATCATCATCCCTCCATCATCATCATCATTATCCCGTCATCGTCATCCTCCCTCGATCATCATCCCCCCATCATCATCCCCATCATCATCCCGCACATCATCATCATCCCCCCAACATCATCAACTCCCCATCATCATCATCCCCCCATCATGATCATCGCCCCATCATCATCAACCCCCCATCATCATCATCCCCCATCATCATCATCCCCCCATCATCATCATCCCCCATCATCATCATCCCATCATCATCATCCCCCATCATCATCATCCCCCATCATCATCATCCCCCATCATCATCATCCCCCCATCATCATCATCCCTCCATCATCATCATCCCCCATCATCACCAACCACCCATCATCATCCTCCCATCATCATCATCCCCATCATCATCATCCCCCCATCATCATCATCCCCATTATCAACCCCCCATCATCATCATCCCCATCATCATCCCCCCATCATCATCATCCCACCCCATCATCCCCCCTCGCCATCATCATTATCCCCCATCATCACCCCCCATCATCATCCCCCATCATCATCAACCCCCCATCATCGTCCCCCCATCTTCATCATCCCCCCATCATCATCAACCCCCCATCATCATCATCCCCATCATCATCATCCCCCAACATCAACCTCCCATCATCATCATCCCCCATCATCATCATCCCCCATCATCATCATCCCCCCATCATCATCAACTCCCCATCATCATCATCCCCCATCATCATCATTGCCCCATCATCATCAACCCCCCATCATCATCATCCCCATCATCAACCCCCATCATCATCATCCCCTATCATCATCATCCCTCATCATCATCATCCCCCATCATCATCATCCCTCATCATCATCCCCCCATCATCACCAACCCCCCATCATCATCATCCCCCCATCATCATCCTCCCATTATCATCATCCCCCATCATCATCATCCCCCCATCATCATCATCCCCCATCATCATCATCCCCCATCATCATCACCCCCCATCATCTTTCCCCCATCATCATCCCCCCATCATCATCATCCCCCATCATCATCCCCCACATCATCATCACCCCCCCATCATCATACCCCCATCATCATTATCCTCCCATCATCACCAACCCCCCATCATCATCATCCCACCCCATCATCATACCCCCATCATCATCATCCCCCATTATCATTATCCCCCCATCATCATACCCCCATCATCATCATTCCCCCATCATCAGCAACCCCCCATCATCATCATCCCCACATCATTATCATCCCCCATCATCATCCCCATCATCATCATCCCCCATCATCATCCCCCATCATCATCATCCAACCATCATCATCATCCCCCATCATCATCATCCCCCCATCATCATCCCCCCATCATTATCATCCCCCCATCACCATCATAACCCCATCATCACACCCCCATCATCATCATCCCCCCATCATCATACCCCCAGCATCATCATACCCCCTCCATCATCATCCCCCCATCATCATCATCCCCCCATCATCATCCCCCCATCATCATCATCCCCACATCATCATCCCCCATCATCATCATCGCCCCATCATCATCATCCCCCACATTATCATCATTCTCCCATCATCATCATCCCTCCATCATCATCATCCCACCATCATCATCATCCCATCATCATCCCCCATCATCAACCCCCCATCATCATCGTCCCCATCATCATCATCCCTCCATCATCATCACCCCCCATCATCATCATCCCCATCATCATCATCATTCCCCCATCATTAGCCCCCCTTCATCATCATCACCCCATCATCATCACTCCCATCATCATCCCTCTATCATCATCATCCCCCCATCATCATCATCATCCCCCCATCATCAGCATCTCATCCACATCATCCCCCCATCATCATCATCCCACCTCATCATCATTACCCCCCATCATCATCATCCCATCATCATCATCCCCCATCATCATCAACCCCCGTCATCATCATCCCCCCGTCATCATCATCCCCCCATCATCATCAACCCCCCATCACCATCATTCCCCCATCATCATCATCACCCCATCATCAACCCCCCATCATCATCATCCCCCATCATCATCATCTGCCATCATCATCATCCCCATCATCATCATCCCACCATCATCATCATCCCCATCATCATCATCCCCCCCATCATCACCAATCCCCCATCATCATCATCCCCCCATCACCATCCTCCCATCATCATCATCTCCCCATCATCATCAACCCCCCATCATCATCATCCGCCATCATCATCTCCCATCATCATCCCCCCTTCACCATCATCATCATCCCCCCATCATCATCAACCCCCCATCATCATCAACCCCCATCATCAACATCCCACATCATCATCATCATCCCCCCATCATCAGCATCTCATCCACATCATCCATTACAGAGATGAGGAGTAATTTCTTCAGCCAGAGAGTGGTGGGTCTGTGGAATTCATTGCCACAGAGGGCGGTGGAGGCCGGGACGTTGAGTGTCTTTAAGACAGAAGTTGATAAATGCTTGATTTCTCGAGGAATTAAGGGCTATGGAGAGAGAGCGGGTAAATGGAGTTGAAATCAGCCATGATTGAATGGTGGAGTGGACTCGATGGGCCGAATAGCCTTACTTCCGCTCCTATGTCTTATGGTCTTATCCCCCCATCATCATCATCCCACCCCATCATCCCCCCTCTCCCCTTCATCAGAATTCTCCCATCATCATCATCCCCATCATCCCCCATCATCATCATCCCCCCATCATCATCAACCCCCATCATCATCATCCCCCATCATCAACATCCCCCCATCATCCACCCCCCCATCATCATCATCCCCCCATCATCCTCCCCATCATCATCCCCCCATCATCATCAACCCCCATCATCATCAACCCCCCATCATCATCATCCCCCCATCATCATCATCCCCCCATCATCACCCCATCATCATCATCCTGTCATCTTCATCATCCCTCCATCATCATCCCCCCATCATCATCATCCCCCATCATCATCAACCCCCCATCATTATCATCCTCCCATCATCATCATCGCCCCATCAGCATCAACCCCCATCATCATCATCCCCCCATCATCAACCCCCATCATCATCATCCCATCATCATCATCCCCCCATCATCCCCCATCATCCCTCATCATCATCAACCCCCCATCATCATCATCCCCGTCATCATCATCCCCCATCATCATCAACCCCCCATCATCATCATCCGCCATCATCATCATCCCCCCATCATCAACCCCCCATCATCATCAACCCCCCATCATCATCATCCCCATCATCATCATCCCCATCATAATCAGCCCCCATCATCATCATCCCACCATCATCATCATTCCCCATCATCATCATCCCATCATCACCAACCCCCTATCATCATCATCCCCCCATCACCATCCTCCCATCATCATCATCCCCCATCATCATCATCCCCCCATCATCAACCCCCCATCATCATCATCCCCCCATCATCATCCCCCCTTCACCATCATCATCATCCACCCATCATCATCAACCCCCCATCATCATCAACCCCCATCATCATCATCCCCCATCATCATCATCATCCCCCCATCATCAGCATCTCATCCACATCATCCACATCATCCATTACAGAGATGAGGAGTAATTTCTTCAGCCAGAGAGTGGTGGGTCTGTGGAATTCATTGCCACAGAGGGCGGTGGAGGCCGGGACGTTGAGTGTCTTTGAGACAGAAGTTGATAAATTCTTGATTTCTCGAGGAATTAAGGGCTATGGAGAGAGAGCGGGTAAATGGAGTTGAAATCAGCCATGATTGAATGGTGGAGTGGACTCGAAGGCCGAATGGCCTTACCTTCGCGCCTATGTCTTATGGTCTTATCCCCCCATCATCATCATCGCACCCCATCATCCCCCTTTCCCCATCATCAGAAACCCCTCATCATCATCATCCCCCATCATCATCATCCCCCATCATCATCATCCTGTCATCTTCATCATCCCTCCATCATCATCCCCCATCATCATCATCCCCCATCATCATCCCCCATCATCATCATCCCCCATCATCATCAACCCCCCATCATTATCATACTCCCACCATCATCATCGCCCCATCAGCATCAACCCCCCATCAAGATCATCCCCCCATCATCAACCCCCCATCATCATCATCCCATCATCATCATCCCCCCATCATCCCCCATCATCCCTCATCATCATCAACCCCCCATCATCATCATCCCCCGTCATCATCATCCCCATCATCATCAACCCCCCATCATCATCATCCCCAATCACCATCACCCCCCAATCATCATCATCCCCATCATCATCATCCCTCCATCATCATCACCCCCCATCATCATCATTCCCATCATCATCATCATTCCCCCATCATTAGCCCCACTTCATCATCATCACCCCATCATCATCACCGCCATCATCATCCCTCCATCATCATCGTCCCCCCATCATCATCATCATCCACCCATCGTCATCCCCCCATCATTAGCTTCTCATCCACATCATCCCCCCATCATCATCATCCCACCTCATCATCATTATCCCCCCATCATCATCATCCCATCATCATCATCCCCCATCATCATCAACCCCCGTCATCATCATCCCCCCGTCATCATCTTCCCCCCATCATCATCAACTCCCCATCACCATCATTCCCCCATCATCATCATCACCCCATCATCAACCCCCCATCATCATCATCCCCCATCATCATCATCTGCCATCATCATCATCCCCATCATCATCATCCCACCATCATCATCATCCTCCATCATCATCATCCCCCCATCATCACCAATCCCCCATCATCATCATCCCCCCATCACCATCCTCCCATCATCATCATCCCCCCATCATCATCATCCCCCCATCATCAACCCCCCATCATCATCATCCGCCATCATCATCTCCCATCATCATCCCCCCTTCACCATCATCATCATCCCCCATCATCATCAACCCCCCATCATCATCAACCCCCATCATCAACATCCCCCATCATCATCATCATCCCCCCATCATCAGCATCTCATCCACATCATCCATTACAGAGATGAGGAGTAATTTCTTCACCAGTGAGTGGTGGGTCTGTGGAATTAGAACATAGAACATAGAACATAGAACAATACAGCGCAGTACAGGCCCTTCGGCCCACGATGTTGCACCGAAACAAAAGCCATCCAACCTACACTATGCCATTATCATCCATATGTTTATCCAATAAACTTTTAAATGCCCTCAATGTTGGCGAGTTCACCACTGTAGCAGGTAGGGCATTCCACGGCCTCACTACTCTTTGCGTAAAGAACCTACCTCTGACCTCTGTCCTATATCTATTACCCCTCAGTTTAAAGTTATGTCCCCTCGTGCCAGCCATATCCATCCGCGGGAGAAGGCTCTCACTGTCCACCCTATCCAACCCCCTGATCATTTTGTATGCCTCTATTAAGTCTCCTCTTAACCTTCTTCTCTCCAACGAAAACAACCTCAAGTCCATCAGCCTTTCCTCATAAGATTTTCCCTCCATACCAGGCAACATCCTGGTAAATCTCCTCTGCACCCGCTCCAAAGCCTCCACGTCCTTCCTATAATGCGGTGACCAGAACTGTACGCAATACTCCAAATGCGGCCGTACCAGAGTTCTGTACAGCTGCAACATGACCTCCCGACTCCGGAACTCAATCCCTCTACCAATAAAGGCCAACACTCCATAGGCCTTCTTCACAACCCTATCAACCTGGGTGGCAACTTTCAGGGATCTATGTACATGGACACCTAGATCCCTCTGCTCATCCACACTTTCAAGAACTTTACCATTAGCCAAATATTCCGCATTCCTGTTATTCCTTCCAAAGTGAATCACCTCACACTTCTCTACATTAAACTCCATTTGCCACCTCTCGGCCCAGCTCTGCAGCTTATCTATATCCCTCTGTAACCTGCTACATCCCTCCACACTATCGACAACACCACCGACTTTAGTATCGTCTGCAAATTTACTCACCCACCCTTCTGCGCCTTCCTCTAGGTCATTGATAAAAATGACAAACAGCAACGGCCCCAGAACAGATCCTTGTTGTACTCCACTTGTGACTGTACTCCATTCTGAACATTTCCCATCAACCACCACCCTCTGTCTTCTTTCAGCTAGCCAATTTCTGATCCACATCTCTAAATCACCCTCAATCCCCAGCCTCCGTATTTTTTGCAATAGCCTACCGTGGGGAACCTTATCAAACGCTTTGCTGAAATCCATATACACCACATCAACTGCTCTACCCTCGTCTACCTGCTCAGTCACCTTCTCAAAGAACTCAATAAGGTTTGTGAGGCATGACCTACCCTTCACAAAGCCATGCTGACTATCCCTGATCATATTATTCCTATCTAGATGATTATAAATCTTGTCTCTTATAATCCCCTCCAAGACTTTACCCACTACAGACGTGAGGCTCACCGGCCTATAGTTGCCGGGGTTGTCTCTGCTCCTCTTTTTGAACAAAGGGACCACATTTGCTGTCCTCCAGTCCTCTGGCACTATTCCTGTAGCCAATGATGACATAAAAATCAAAGCCAAAGGTCCAGCAATCTCTTCCCTGGCCTCCCAGAGAATCCTAGGATAAATCCCATCAGGTCCCGGGGACTTATCTATTTTCAGCCTGTCCAGAATTGCCAACACCTCTTCCCTACGTACCTCAATGCCATCTATTCTATTAGCCTGGGGCTCAGCATTCTCCTCCACAACATTATCTTTTTCCTGAGTGAATACTGACGAAAAATATTCAAACAAGAACAAAGAACAAAGAAATGTACAGCACAGGAACAGGCCCTTCGGCCCTCCAAGCCCGTGCCGACCATACTGCCCGACTAAACTACAATCTTCTACACTTCCTGGGTCCGTATCCTTCTATTCCCATCCTATTCATATATTTGTCAAGATGCCCCTTAAATGTCCCTATCGTCCCTGCCTCCACTACCTCCTCCGGTAGTGAGTTCCAGGCACCCACTACCCTCTGCGTAAAAAACTTGCCTCGTACATCTACTCTAAACTTTGCCCCTCTCACCTTAAACCTATGCCCCCTAGTAATTGACCCCTCTACCCTGGGGAAAAGCCTCTTACTATCCACTCTGTCTATGCCCCTCATAATTTTGTATACCTCTATCAGGTCGCCCCTCAACCTCCTTCGTTCCAGTGAGAACAAACCGAGTTTATTCAATCGCTCCTCATAGCTTATGCCCTCCATACCAGGCAAAATTCTGGTAAATCTCTTCTGCACCCTCTCTAAAGCCTCCACATCCTTCTGGTAGTGTGGCGACCAGAATTGAACACTATACTCCAAGTGTGGCCTAACTAAGGTTCATTTAGTATCTCGCCTATCTCTTCAGACTCCACACACAATTTCCCATCCCTGTCCTTGACTGGTCCTACTCTTTCCCTAGTCATTCGCTTATTCCTGACATACCTATAGAAAGCTTTTGGGTTTTCCTTGATCCTTCCTGCCAAATACTTCTCATGTCCCCTCCTTGCTCGTCTTAGCTCTCTCTTTAGATCCTTCCTCGCTACCTTGTAACTATCCATCGCCCCAACCGAAACTTCACACTTCATCTTCACATAGGCCTCCTTCTTCCTCTTAACAAGAGATTCCACTTCCTTGGTAAACCACGGTTCCCTCGCTCGACGCCTTCCTCCCTGTCTGACCGGTACATACTTATCAAGAACACGCAGTAGCTGATCCTTGAACAAGCCCCACTTATCCAGTGTGCCCAACACTTGCAGCCTACTTCTCCACCTTATCCCCCCCAAGTCACGTCTAATGGCATCATAATTGCCCTTCCCCCAGCTATAACTCTTGCCCTGCGGTGTATACTTATCCCTTTCCATCATTAACGTAAACGTCACCGAATTGTGGTCACTGTCCCCAAAGTGCTCTCCTACCTCCAAATCCAACACCTGGCCTGGTTCATTACCCAAAACCAAATCCAACGTGGCCTCGCCTCTTGTTGGCCTGTCAACATATTGTTTCAGGAAACCCTCCTGCACACACTGTACAAAAAACGACCCATCTATTGTACTCGAACTATATCTTTTCCAGTCAATATTTGGAAAGTTAAAATCTCCCATAATAACTACCCTGTTACTTTCGCTCATATCCAGAATCATCTTCGCCATCCTATCCTCTACATCCCTAGAACTATTAGGAGGCCTATAAAAAACCCCCAACAGGGTGACCTCTCCTTTCCTGTTTCTAACTTCAGCCCATACTACCTCGGCAGAAGAGTCCCCATCTAGCATCCTCTCCGCCACCGTAATACTGCTCTTGACTAGCAGCGCCACACCTCCCCCTCTTTTGCCTCCTTCTCTGAGCTTACTAAAACACCTAAACCCCGGAACCTGCAACATCCATTCCTGTCCCTGCTCTATCCATGTCTCCGAAATGGCCACAACATCGAAGTCCCAGGTACCAACCCACACTGCCAGTTCCCCTACCTTGTTTCGTATACTCCTGGCATTGAAGTAGACACACTTCAAACCACCTACCTGAACACTGGCCCCCTCCTGCGATGTCAAATCTGTGCTCCTGACCTCTATACTCTCATTCTCCCTTACCCTAAAACTACAATCCAGGTTCCCATGCCCCTGCTGCATTAGTTTAAACCCCCCCAAAGAGCACTAACCATCCCTGTAGCCACGTGTTTAAATGCTCTCTCTCCTTATTCCTCATCTCACTATCACGTGGCACGGGCAACAACCCAGAGATAACAACTCTGTTTGTTCTAGTTCTGAGCTTCCATCCTAGCTCCCTGAAAGCCTGCCTGACATTCCTCTCCACCAGAATTTATTGGGGAGGGTCTTCCCAGACGTCCGCGGGTCGACTTCCTGTTCCCGCCTAAAAAACTAATTTAAAATAAAATAAAAAAAAAATAAAAATTCTCAGCTCCTGCTGAAATTGACTAACCAGCCAGCTGTTCTCACGCCGCCGAAATCGACTGGTCTGCCCCTGCAAAGACAAGTGCTTTTAAAGGTTGACTTACCTCCCAGCAACCTCCTTCCGCAATGCTCCCGCTGAAACTGACTCACCACTCACCAGCTGTTCTCCCGCCGAAATCGACTGGCCTGCCCCTGCAAAGACAAGTGCTTTTAAAGGTTGACTTACCTCCCAGCAACCTCCTTCCGCAATGCTCCCGCTGAAACTGACTAACCAGCTGTTCTCCCGCCGCCGAAATCGACTGGCCTGCCCCTGCAAAGACAAGTGCTTTTAAAGGTTGACTTACCTCCGGTGGCAGCGGTGCGCAGGGGCCTTCTTGGAGGTGAGTAGCGACTTTAAAACCACTTACCTTTACAGGAGCAGCCCTTTGGATTTCGGCGGCAGCGGTGCGCAGGGGCCTTCTTGGAGGTGAGTAGCGACTTTAAAACCACTTACCTTTACAGGAGCAGTCCTTTGGATTTTGGCGGCAGTGGTGCGCAGGGGCCTTCTGGGAGGTGAGTAGCGACTTTAAAACCACTTACCTTTACAGGAGCAGCCCTTTGGATTTCGGCGGCAGCGGTGCGCAGGGGCCTTCTTGGAGGTGAGTAGCGACTTTAAAACCACTTACCTTTACAGGAGCAGCCCTTTGGATTTCGGCTGCAGCGGTGCGCAGGGGCCTTCTTGGAGGTGAGTAGCGACTTTAAAACCACTTACCTTTACTGGAGCAGCCCTTTGGATTTCGGCGGGAACCGGAAGTTCGACCTCTGGCAAGTCCCCCCCCCCCTCCAACCAATAAATTCTGGTGGAGAGGAAACCCGAGACACTACACGTGTAGTGTCTCCCACCCACCCTCCTCCTCTAACCTAATAATAAGACCCATTGGTGTAAGGTAAGTGCCATATTATATTATTATTAGCATTGTGCAGGTCAAGGATTGGAGGTGGAGGAGCAGTCTCTGTCAGCGAGAGAACCTGGGAACATCTCAGAAGGTAAGCAAGTGATTTTTACTTTTATACCTTTTTTCAAATTGTGTGTGTCGGGGGGAAACTGAAGTGACATCACAGAAAAGCTGTGACCTGAGTGGCTGGTTGGGATTCTAACCTAAATTTGTTTTGAGTATTTGGGAACTAATTAAACATAATAACTTAATTATAATTTAGAGGATATCTAAGCCAGAGATCGGAGAATATTATAGTTAGCTATCGCATTTCTATTAGAAATCTAGTGCTAGGAAACAGATAGTTGACAGTAACTTTGCAATTTAAAAAAAAAGTATTTAAAAAAAAAAAAAGACAAATTTTAATTTTAATTAATTGACGCAATGTCAGTTAGAGGGGTGCTGTGCTCTGACTGTGAGATGTGGCAGGTCCGGGAGGCTTCCAGCGTCCCGGATGGCTTCATCTGCAGAAAGTGCACCCAACTGCAGCTCCTCACAGACCGCATGGTTCGGTTGGAGCAGCAATTGGATGCACTTAGGAGCATGCAGGTGGCGGAAAGCGTCATAGATCGCAGTTATGTAAATGTGGTCACACCCAAGGTGCAGGCAGAGAAATGGGTGACCACCAGAAAGGGCAGGCAGTCAGTGCAGGAATCCCCTGTGGTTGTCCCCCTCTCGAACAGATATACCCCTTTGGATACTGTCGGGGGGGATAGCCTATCAGGGGAAAACAGCAGCAGCCAGAGCAGTGGCACCACGGCTGGCTCTGATGTTCAGAAGGGAGGGTCAAAGCGCAGAAGAGTAATAGTAATAGGGGACTCTATAGTCAGGGGCACAGATAGGCGCTTCTGTGGACGTGAAAGAGACTCCAGGATGGTATGTTGCCTCCCTGGTGCCAGGGTCCAGGATGTCTCCGAACGGGTAGAGGGAATCCTGAAGGGGGAGGGCAAACAGGCAGAGGTTGTTGTACATATTGGTACTAACGACATAGGCAGAAAGGGGCATGAGGTCCTGCAGCAGGAGTTCAGGGAGCTAGGCAGAAAGTTAAAAGACAGGACCTCGAGGGTTGTAATCTCGGGATTACTCCCTGTGCCACGTGCCAGTGAGGCTAGAAATAGGAAGATAGAGCAGACAAACACGTGGCTAAACAGCTGGTGTAGGAGGGAGGGTTTCTGTTATCTGGACCACTGGGAGCTCTTCCGGGGCAGGTGTGACCTGTATAAGATGGACGGGTTGCATCTAAACCGGAGAGGCATAAATATCCTGGCCGCGAGGTTTGCTAGTGTCACACGGGAGGGTTTAAACTAGTATGGCAGGGAGGTGGGCACGGGAGCAATAGGTCAGAAGGTGAGAGCATTGAGGGAGAACTAGGGAATAGGGACAGTGTGGCTCTGAGGCAGAGCAGACGGGGAGAAGTTGCTGAACACAGCGGGTCTGGTGGCCTGAAGTGCATATGTTTTAATGCAAGGAGCATTACGGGTAAGGCAGATGAACTTAGAGCTTGGATTACTACTTGGAACTATGATGTTGTTGCCATTACAGAGACCTGGTTGAGGGAAGGGCAGGATTGGCAGCTAAACGTTCCAGGATTTAGATGTTTCAGGCGGGATAGAGGGGGATGTAAAAGGGGAGGCGGAGTTGCGCTACTTGTTCGGGAGAGTATCACAGCTATACAGCGAGAGGACACCTCAGAGGGCAGTGAGGCTATATGGGTAGAGATCAGGAATAAGAAGGGTGCAGTCACAATGTTGGGGGTATACTACAGGCCTCCCAACAGCCAGCGGGAGATAGAGGAGCAGATAGGTAGACAGATTTTGGAAAAGAGTAAAAACAACAGGGTTGTGGTGATGGGAGACTTCAACTTCCCCAATATTGACTGGGACTCACTTAGTGCCAGGGGCTTAGACGGGGCAGAGTTTGTAAGGAGCATCCAGGAGGGCTTCTTAAAACAATATGTAAACAGTCCAACTAGGGAAGGGGCGGTACTGGACCTGGTATTGGGGAATGAGCCCGGCCAGGTGGTAGATGTGTCAGTAGGGGAGCATTTCGGTAACAGTGACCACAATTCAGTAAGTTTTAAAGTACTGGTGGACAAGGATAAGAGTGGTCCGAGGATGAATGTGCTAAATTGGGGGAAGGTTAATTATAACAATATTAGGCGGGAACTGAAGAACATAGATTGGGGGCGGATGTTTGAGGGCAAATCAACATCTGACATGTGGGAGGCTTTCAAGTGTCAGTTGAAAGGAATACAGGACAGGCATGTTCCTGTGAGGAAGAAAGATAAATACGGCAATTTTCGGGAACCTTGGATGACGAGTGATATTGTAGGCCTCGTCAAAAAGAAAAAGGAGGCATTTGTCAGGGCTAAAAGGCTGGGAACAGACGAAGCCTGTGTGGCATATAAGGAAAGTAGGAAGGAACTTAAGCAAGGAGTCAGGAGGGCTAGAAGGGGTCATGAAAAGTCATTGGCAAATAGGGTTAAGGAAAATCCCAAGGCTTTTTACACGTACATAAAAAGCAAGAGGGTAGCCAGGGAAAGGGTTGGCCCACTGAAGGATAGGCAAGGGAATCTATGTGTGGAGCCAGAGGAAATGGGCGAGGTACTAAATGAATACTTTGCATCAGTATTCACCAAAGAGAAGGAATTGGTAGATGTTGAGTCTGGAGAAGGGGGTGTAGATAGCCTGGGTCACATTGTGATCCAAAAAGACGAGGTGTTGGGTGTCTTAAAAAATATTAAGGTAGATAAGTCCCCAGGGCCGGATGGGATCTACCCCAGAATACTGAAGGAGGCTGGAGAGGAAATTGCTGAGGCCTTGACAGAAATCTTTGGATCCTCGCTGTCTTCAGGGGATGTCCCGGAGGACTGGAGAATAGCCAATGTTGTTCCTCTGTTTAAGAAGGGTGGCAGGGATAATCCCGGGAACTACAGGCCGGTGAGCCTTACTTCAGTGGTAGGGAAATTACTGGAGAGAATTCTTCGAGACAGGATCTACTCCCATTTGGAAGCAAATGGACGTATTAGTGAGAGGCAGCACGGTTTTGTGAAGGGGAGGTCGTGTCTCACTAACTTGATAGAGTTTTTCGAGGAGGTCACTAAGATGATTGATGCAGGTAGGGCAGTAGATGTTGTCTATATGGACTTCAGTAAGGCCTTTGACAAGGTCCCTCATGGTAGACTAGTACAAAAGGTGAAGTCACACGGGATCAGGGGTGAACTGGCAAGGTGGATACAGAACTGGCTAGGCCATAGAAGGCAGAGGGTAGCAATGGAGGGATGCTTTTCTAATTGGAGGGCTGTGACCAGTGGTGTTCCACAGGGATCAGTGCTGGGACCTTTGCTCTTTGTAGTATATATAAATGATTTGGAGGAAAATGTAACTGGTCTGATTAGTAAGTTTGCAGACGACACAAAGGTTGGTGGAATTGCGGATAGCGATGAGGACTGTCTGAGGATACAGCAGGATTTAGATTGTCTGGAGACTTGGGCGGAGAGATGGCAGATGGAGTTTAACCTGGACAAATGTGAGGTAATGCATTTTGGAAGGGCTAATGCAGGTAGGGAATATACAGTGAATGGTAGAACCCTCAAGAGTATTGAAAGTCAAAGAGATCTAGGAGTACAGGTCCACAGATCACTGAAAGGGGCTACACAGGTGGAGAAGGTAGTCAAGAAGGCATACGGCATGCTTGCCTTCATTGGCCGGGGCATTGAGTATAAGAATTGGCAAGTCATGTTGCAGCTGTATAGAACCTTAGTTAGGCCACACTTGGAGTATAGTGTTCAATTCTGGTCGCCACACTACCAGAAGGATGTGGAGGCTTTAGAGAGGGTGCAGAAGAGATTTACCAGAATGTTGCCTGGTATGGAGGGCATAAGCTATGAGGAGCGATTGAATAAACTCGGTTTGTTCTCACTGGAACGAAGGAGGTTGAGGGGCGACCTGATAGAGGTATACAAAATTATGAGGGGCATAGACAGAGTGGATAGTCAGAGGCTTTTCCCCAGGGTAGAGGGGTCAATTACTAGGGGGCATAGGTTTAAGGTGAGAGGGGCAAAGTTTAGAGTAGATGTACGAGGCAAGTTTTTTACGCAGAGGGTAGTGGGTGCCTGGAACTCACTACCGGAGGAGGTAGTGGAAGCAGGGACGATAGGGACATTTAAGGGGCATCTTGACAAATATATGAATAGGATGGGAATAGAAGGATACGGACCCAGGAAGTGTAGAAGATTGTAGTTTAGTCGGGCAGTATGGTCGGCACGGGCTTGGAGGGCCGAAGGGCCTGTTCCTGTGCTGTACATTTCTTTGTTTTCTTTGTTTTCTCCCAGCAACCTCCTTCCGCAATGCTCCCGCTGAAACTGACTCACCACTCACCAGCTGTTCTCCCGCCGAAATCGACTGGCCTGCCCCTGCAAAGACAAGTGCTTTTAAAGGTTGACTTACCTCCCAGCAACCTCCATCCGCAATGCTCCCGCTGAAACTGACTCACCACTCACCAGCTGTACTCACGCCGCCGAAATCGACTGGCCTGCCCCTGCAAAGACAAGTGCTTTTAAAGGTTGACTTACCTCCCAGCAACCTCCTTCCGCAATGCTCCCGCTGAAACTGACTCACCACTCACCAGCTGTTCTCCCGCCGAAATCGAAATTCATTGCCACAGAGGGCGGTGGAGGCCGGGACGTTGAGTGTCTTTAAGACAGAAGTTGATAAATGCTTGATTTCTCGAGGAATTAAGGGCTATGGAGAGATAGCGGGTAAATGGAGTTGAAATCAGCCATGATTGAATGGTGGAGTGGACTCGATGGGCCGAATAGCCTTACTTCCGCTCCTATGTCTTATGGTCTTATCCCCCCATCATCATCATCCCACCCCATCATCCCCCCTCTCCCCTTCATCAGAATCCCCCCATCATCATCATCCCCCATCATCCCCCATCATCATTATCCCCCCATCATCATCAACCCCCATCATCATCATCCCCCATCATCAACACCCCCCCATCATCCTCCCCCCATCATCATCATCCCCCCATCATCCTCCCCCCATCATCATCCCCCCATCATCATCAACCCCCATCATCATCAACCCCCCATCATCATCATCCCCCCATCATCACCCCCCATCATCATCATCCCCCATCATCATCATCCTGTCATCTTCATCATCCCTCCATCATCATCCCCCCATCATCATCATCCCCATCATCATCCCCCCCATCATCATCATCCCCCATCATCATCAACCCCCCATCATTATCATCCTCCCATCATCATCATCGCCCCATCAGCATCAACCCCCCATCATCATCATCCCCCCATCATCAACCCCGCATCATCACCATCCCATCATCATCATCCCCCCATCATCCCCCATCATCCCTCATCATCATCAACCCCCCATCATCATCATCCCCCCATCATCATCCCCCCATCATCATCATCCCCCCATCATCCACCCCCATCATCATCATCCCCCAATCATCATCCCCCCATCATCCTCCCCCCATCATCATCCACCCCATCATCATCATCCCCCCATCATCACCCTCCCGTCATCATCATCCCCCCATCATCATCCCCCCATCATCATCCCCCCATCATCATAACCCCATCATCATCAACCCCCCATCATCATCAACCCCCATCATCATCATCCCCCCATTATCATCCCCCCATCATCATCATCCCCCCATCATCATCATCCTGTCATCTTCATCATCCCTCCATCATCATCCCCCCATCATCATCATCCCCCATCATCATCCCCCGATCATCATCATCCCCCCATCATCATCAACCCCCCATCATTATCATCCCATCATCATCATCCCCCCTCTCCCCTTCATCAGAATCCCCCATGATCATCATCCCCCATCATCCCCCATCATCATCATCCCCCCATCATCATCATCCCCCCATCATTATCAACCCCCATCATCATCATCCCCCATCATCAACACCCCCCCATCATCATCATCCCCCCATCATCAACCCCCCATCATCATCCCCCCTTCACCATCATCATCATCCCCCCATCATCATCAACCCCCCATCATCATCATCCCCCCCATCATCATCATCCCCCCATCATCACCCTCCCGTCATCATCATCCCCCCATCATCATCCCCCCATCATCATAACCCCATCATCATCATCCCCCATCATCATCATTCCCCCATCATCACACCCCCATCATCATCATCCCCCCATCATCATCATCCCCCCATCATCACCCTCCCGTCATCATCATCCCCCCATCATCATCCCCCCATCATCATAACCCCATCATCATCATCCCCCATCATCATCATTCCCCCATCATCACACCCCCATCATCATCATCCCCCCATCATCATCATCCCCATCATCATCGTCATCATCCCCCCCCACCATCATCATCCCCCCATCATCATCATCCCCCCATCATCATCATCCCCCATCATCATCCCCCATCATCATCACCCCCCAGCATCATCATCCCCCCATCATCATCCCCCATCATCATCACCCCCCCATTATCATCCCCCCATCATCATCCCCATCATCATCCCCATCATCATCATCATCCCCCCATCATTAGCCCCCCATCATCATCATCATCCCCCGTCATCATCATCATACCCCCATCATCAGCATCGCATCATCAACATCCCGTCATCTTCATCATCCCTCCATCATCATCCACTCATCATCATCCCCCATCTTCATCATCCCCCATCATGATCATCCACCCCATCATCATCCCCGATCATCAGCATCTCATCCACATCATCCCCCAATCATGATCATCCCCATCAGCATCATCATCCCCCCATCATTAGCCCCCCATCAGCATCATCATCCCCCATCATCATCAACCCCCCATCATCATCATCCCCCATCATCATCATCCCCCCATCATCAACCCCCCATCATCATCAACCCCCCATCATCATCATCCCCATCCTCATCATCCCCCATCATAATCAGCCCCCATCATCATCATCCCACCATCATCATCATTCCCCATCATCATCATCCCCCCATCATCACCAACCCCCTATCATCATCATCCCCCCATCACCATCCTCCCATCATCATCATCCCCCATCATCATCATCCCCCCATCATCAACCCCCCATCATCATCATCCCCCCATCATCATCCCCCCTTCACCATCATCATCATCCACCCATCATCATCAACCCCCCATCATCATCAACCCCCATCATCATCATCCCCCATCATCATCATCATCCCCCCATCATCAGCATCTCATCCACATCATCCATTACAGAGATGAGGAGTAATTTCTTCAGCCAGAGAGTGGTGGGTCTGTGGAATTCATTGCCACAGAGGGCGGTGGAGGCCGGGACGTTGAGTGTCTTTAAGACAGAAGTTGATAAATGCTTGATTTCTCGAGGAATTAAGGGCTATGGAGAGATAGCGGGTAAATCGAGTTGAAATCAGCCATGATTGAATGGTGGAGTGGACTCGATGGGCCGAATAGCCTTGCTTCCGCACCTATGTCTTATGGTCTTATCCCCCCATCATCATCATCCCACCCCATCATCCCCACTGTCCCCTTCATCAGAATCCCCCCATCATCATCATCCCCCATCATCATCATCCCCCATCATCATCAACCCCCATCATCATCATCCCCCATCATCAACACCCCCATCATCCTCCCCCCCCATCATCATCATCCCCCCATCATCCGCCCCCCATCATCATCCCCCCATCATCATCAACCCCAATCATCATCAACCCCCCATCATCATCATCCCCCCATCATCACCCCCCATCATCATCATCCCCCATCATCATCATCC
Organism: Scyliorhinus torazame; assembly: GCF_047496885.1. Lineage (NCBI taxonomy): Eukaryota > Metazoa > Chordata > Chondrichthyes > Carcharhiniformes > Scyliorhinidae > Scyliorhinus > Scyliorhinus torazame. Next base: position 42,137,142 of record NC_092733.1, on the reverse strand, counting down.
TGTCATCTTCATCATCCCTCCATCATCATCCCCCCATCATCATCACCCCCATCATCATCCCCCCCATCATCATCATCGCCCCATCAGCATCAACCCCCCATCAGCATCATCCCCCCATCATCAACCCCCCATCATCATCATCCCATCACCATCATCCCCCCATCATCCCCCATCATCCCTCATCATCATCAACCCCCCATCATCATCATCCCCGTCATCATCATTCCCCATCATCATCAACCCCCCATCATCATCACCCCCCATCATCATCATCTCCCCATCATCAACCCCCATCATCATCAACCCCCCATCATCATCATCCCCATCATCATCATCCCCCATCATAATCAGACCCCATCATCATCATCCCACCATCATCATCATTCCCCATCATCATCATCCCCCCATCATCACCAACCCCCTATCATCATCATCCCCCCATCACCAACCTCCCATCATCATCATCACCCATCATCATCATCCCCCCATCATCAACCCCCCATCATCATCATCCCCCCATCATCATCCCCCCTTCACCATCATCATCATCCACCCATCATCATCAACCCCCCATCATCATCAACCCCCATCATCATCATCCCCCATCATCATCATCATCCCCCCATCATCAGCATCTCATCCACATCATCCACATCATCCATTACAGAGATGAGGAGTAATTTCTTCAGCCAGAGAGTGGTGGGTCTGTGGAATTCATTGCCACAGAGGGCGGTGGAGGCCGGGACGTTGAGTGTCTTTAAGACAGAAGTTGATAAATTCTTGATTTCTTGAGGAATTAAGGGCGATGGAGAGAGAGCGGGTGAATGGAGTTGAATCAGCCATGATTGAATGGTGGAGTGGACTCGATGGGCCGAATGGCCTTACTTCAGCTCCTATGTCTGATGGTCTTATCCCCCCATCATCATCATCCCACCACATCATCCCCCCTCTCCCCTTCATCAGAATCCCCCCATCATCATCATCCCCCATCATCATCATCCCCCCATCATCATCAATCCCCCATCATCATCCCCCATCATCATCATCCCCCCCATCATCATCATCCCCCCATCATCCTCCACCCACCATTATCCCCCATCATCATCAACCCCCCATCATCATCAACCCCCATCATCATCATCCCCCCATTATCATCCCCCCATCATCATCATCCCCCCATCATCATCATCCTGTCATCTTCATCATCCCTCCATCATCATCCCCCCATCATCATCAGCCCCCATCATCATCATCCCCCATCATCATCAACCCCCCATCATTATCATCCCATCATCATCATCCCCCCAGCATCATCATCCCCCCATCATCATCCCCCATCATCATCACCCCCCCATTATCATCCCCCCATCATCATCCCCATCATCATCCCCATCATCATCATCATCCCCCCATCATTAGCCCCCCATCATCATCATCATCCTCCCGTCATCATCATCATACCCCCATCATCAGCATCGCATCATCAACATCCCGTCATCTTCATCATCCCTCCATCATCATCCACTCATCATCATCCCCCATCTTCATCATCCCCCATCATGATCATCCACCCCATCATCATCCCCGATCATCAGCATCTCATCCACATCATCCCCCAATCATGATCATCCCCATCAGCATCATCATCCCCCCATCATTAGCCCCCCATCAGCATCATCATCCCCCATCATCATCAACCCCCCATCATCATCATCCCCCATCATCATCATCCCCCCATCATCAACCCCCCATCATCATCAACCCCCCATCATCATCATCCCCATCCTCATCATCCCCCATCATAATCAGCCCCCATCATCATCATTCCACCATCATCATCATTCCCCATCATCATCATCCCCCCATCATCACCAACCCCCTATCATCATCATCCCCCCATCACCATCCTCCCATCATCATCATCCCCCATCATCATCATCCCCCCATCATCAACCCCCCATCATCATCATCCCCCCATCATCATCCCCCCTTCACCATCATCATCATCCACCCATCATCATCAACCCCCCATCATCATCAACCCCCATCATCATCATCCCCCATCATCATCATCATCCCCCCATCATCAGCATCTCATCCACATCATCCATTACAGAGATGAGGAGTAATTTCTTCAGCCAGAGAGTGGTGGGTCTGTGGAATTCATTGCCACAGAGGGCGGTGGAGGCCGGGACGTTGAGTGTCTTTAAGACAGAAGTTGATAAATGCTTGATTTCTCGAGGAATTAAGGGCTATGGAGAGATAGCGGGTAAATCGAGTTGAAATCAGCCATGATTGAATGGTGGAGTGGACTCGATGGGCCGAATAGCCTTGCTTCCGCACCTATGTCTTATGGTCTTATCCCCCCATCATCATCATCCCACCCCATCATCCCCACTGTCCCCTTCATCAGAATCCCCCCATCATCATCATCCCCCATCATCATCATCCCCCATCATCATCAACCCCCATCATCATCATCCCCCATCATCAACACCCCCATCATCCTCCCCCCCATCATCATCATCCCCCCATCATCCTCCCCCCATCATCATCCCCCCATCATCATCAACCCCAATCATCATCAACCCCCCATCATCATCATCCCCCCATCATCACCCCCCATCATCATCATCCCCCATCATCATCATCCTGTCATCTTCATCATCCCTCCATCATCATCCCCCCATCATCATCACCCCCATCATCATCCCCCCCATCATCATCATCCCCCATCATCATCAACCCCCCATCATTATCATCCTCCCATCATCATCATCGCCCCATCAGCATCAACCCCCCCATCAGCATCATCCCCCCATCATCAACCCCCCATCATCATCATCCCATCACCATCATCCCCCCATCATCCCCCATCATCCCTCATCATCATCAACCCCCCATCATCATCATCCCCGTCATCATCATTCCCCATCATCATCAACCCCCCATCATCATCACCCCCCATCATCATCATCTCCCCATCATCAACCCCCCATCATCATCAACCCCCCATCATCATCATCCCCATCATCATCATCCCCCATCATAATCAGACCCCATCATCATCATCCCACCATCATCATCATTCCCCATCATCATCATCCCCCCATCATCACCAACCCCCTATCATCATCATCCCCCCATCACCAACCTCCCATCATCATCATCACCCATCATCATCATCCCCCATCATCAACCCCCCATCATCATCATCCCCCCATCATCATCCCCCCTTCACCATCATCATCATCCACCCATCATCATCAACCCCCCATCATCATCAACCCCCATCATCATCATCCCCCATCATCATCATCATCCCCCCATCATCAGCATCTCATCCACATCATCCACATCATCCATTACAGAGATGAGGAGTAATTTCTTCAGCCAGAGAGTGGTGGGTCTGTGGAATTCATTGCCACAGAGGGCGGTGGAGGCCGGGACGTTGAGTGTCTTTAAGACAGAAGTTGATAAATTCTTGATTTCTTGAGGAATTAAGGGCGATGGAGAGAGAGCGGGTGAATGGAGTTGAATCAGCCATGATTGAATGGTGGAGTGGACTCGATGGGCCGAATGGCCTTACTTCAGCTCCTATGTCTGATGGTCTTATCCCCCCATCATCATCATCCCACCACATCATCCCCCCTCTCCCCTTCATCAGAATCCCCCCATCATCATCATCCCCCATCATCATCATCCCCCCATCATCATCAATCCCCCATCATCATCCCCCATCATCATCATCCCCCCCCATCATCATCATCCCCCCATCATCCTCCACCCACCATTATCCCCCATCTTCATCAACCCCCCATCATCATCAACCCCCATCATCATCATCCCCCCATTATCATCCCCCCATCATCATCATCCCCCCATCATCATCATCCTGTCATCTTCATCATCCCTCCATCATCATCCCCCCATCATCATCATCCCCCATCATCATCCCCCATCATCATCATCCCCCATCATCATCAACCCCCCATCATTATCATCCCATCATCATCATCCCCCCATCATCCCCCATCATCCCCCGTCATCATCATCCCCCATCATCATCAACCCCCATCATCATCATCCCCCCATCATCATCATCCCCCCATCATCAACCCCCCATCATCATCAACCCCCATCATCATCATCCCCCATCATCATCATCCCCCATCATCATCATCCCCCATCATCATCATCCCACCATCATCATCATTCCCCATCATCATCATCCCCCCATCATCACCAACCCCCATCATCATCATCCCCCCACCACCATCCTCCCATCATCATCATCCCCCATCATCATCATTCCCCCATCATCAACCCCCCATCATCATCATCCCCCCATCATCATCCCCCCTTCACCATCATCATCATCCACCCATCATAATCAACCCCCCATCATCATCAACCCCCATCATCATCATCCCCCATCATCATCATCATCCCCCCATAGAACATAGAACATTGAACAATACAGCGCAGTACAGGCCCTTCGGCCCACGATGTTGCACCGAAACAAAAGCCATCCAACCTACACTATGCCATTATCATCCATATGTTTATCCAATAAACTTTTAAATGCCCTCAATGTTGGCGAGTTCACCACTGTAGCAGGTAGGGCATTCCACGGCCTCACTACTCTTTGCGTAAAGAACCTACCTCTGACCTCTGTCCTATATCTATTACCCCTCAGTTTAAGGCTATGTCCCCTCGTGCTAGCCATATCCATCCGCGGGAGAAGGCTCTCACTGTCCACCCTATCCAACCCCCTGATCATTTTGTATGCCTCTATTAAGTCTCCTCTTAACCTTCTTCTCTCCAACGAAAACAACCTCAAGTCCATCAGCCTTTCCTCATAAGATTTTCCCTCCATACCAGGCAACATCCTGGTAAATCTCCTCTGCACCCGCTCCAAAGCCTCCACGTCCTTCCTATAATGCGGTGACCAGAACTGTACGCAATACTCCAAATGCGGCCGTACCAGAGTTCTGTACAGCTGCAACATGACCTCCCGACTCCGGAACTCAATCCCAATAAAGGCCAACACTCCATAGGCCTTCTTCACAACCCTATCAACCTGGGTGGCAACTTTCAGGGATCTATGTACATGGACACCTAGATCCCTCTGCTCAGCCACACTTTCAAGAACTTTACCATTAGCCAAATATTCCGCATTCCTGTTATTCCTTCCAAAGTGAATCACCTCACACTTCTCTACGTTAAACTCCATTTGCCACCTCTCGGCCCAGCTCTGCAGCTTATCTATAATCCCTCTGTAATCTGCTACATCCTTCCACACTATCGACAACACCACCGACTTTAGTATCGTCTGCAAATTTACTCACCCACCCTTCTGCGCCTTCCTCTAGGTCATTGATAAAAATGACAAACAGCAACGGCCCCAGAACAGATCCTTGTGGTACTCCACTTGTGACTGTACTCCATTCTGAACATTTCCCATCAACCACCACCCTCTGTCTTCTTTCAGCTAGCCAATTTCTGATCCACATCTCTAAATCACCCTCAATCCCCAGCCTCCGTATTTTTTGCAATAGCCTACCGTGGGAACCTTATCAAACGCTTTGCTGAAATCCATATACACCACATCAACTGCTCTACCCTCGTCTACCTGTTCAGTCACCTTCTCAAAGAACTCAATAAGGTTTGTGAGGCATGACCTACCCTTCACAAAGCCATGCTGACTATCCCTGATCATATTATTCCTATCTAGATGATTATAAATCTTGTCTCTTATAATCCCCTCCAAGACTTTACCCACTACAGACGTGAGGCTCACCGGCCTATAGTTGCCGGGGTTGTCTCTGCTCCCCTTTTTGAACAAAGGGACCACATTTGCTGTCCTCCAGTCCTCTGGCACTATTCCTGTAGCCAATGATGACATAAAAATCAAAGCCAAAGGTCCAGCAATCTCTTCCCTGGCCTCCCATAGAATCCTAGGATAAATCAAACAAAGAACAAAGAACAAAGAAATGTACAGCACAGGAACAGGCCCTTCGGCCCTCCAAGCCCGCGCCGACCATACTGCCCGACTAAACTACAATCTTCTACACTTCCTGGGTCCGTATCCTTCTATTCCCATCCTATTCATATATTTGTCAAGATGCCCCTTAAATGTCCCTATCGTCCCTGCCTCCACTACCTCCTCCGGTAGTGAGTTCCAGGCACCCACTACCCTCTGCGTAAAAAACTTGCCTCGTACATCTACTCTAAACTTTGCCCCTCTCACCTTAAACCTATGCCCCCTAGTAATTGACCCCTCTACCCTGGGGAAAAGCCTCTGACTATCCACTCTGTCTATGCCCCTCATAATTTTGTATACCTCTATCAGGTCGCCCCTCAACCTCCTTCGTTCCAGTGAGAACAAACCGAGTTTATTCAATCGCTCCTCATAGCTTATGCCCTCCATACCAGGCAACATTCTGGTAAATCTCTTCTGCACCCTCTCTAAAGCCTCCACATCCTTCTGGTAGTGTGGCGACCAGAATTGAACACTATACTCCAAGTGTGGCCTAACTAAGGTTCTATACAGCTGCAACATGACTTGCCCATCAGGTCCCATCAGGTCCCGGGGACTTATCTATTTTCAGCCTGTCCAGAATTGCCAACACCTCTTCCCTACGTACCTCAATGCCATCTATTCTATTAGCCTGGGGCTCAGCATTCTCCTCCACAACATTATCTTTTTCCTGAGTGAATACTGACGAAAAATATTCATTTAGTATCTCGCCTATCTCTTCAGACTCCACACACAATTTCCCATCCCTGTCCTTGACTGGTCCTACTCTTTCCCTCGTCATTCGCTTATTCCTGACATACCTATAGAAAGTTTTTGGGTTTTCCTTGATCCTTCCTGCCAAATACTTCTCATGTCCCCTCCTTGCTCGTCTTAGCTCTCTCTTTAGCTCCTTCCTCGCTACCTTGTAACTATCCATCGCCCCAACCGAAACTTCACACTTCATCTTCACATAGGCCTCCTTCTTCCTCTTAACAAGAGATTCCACTTCCTTGGTAAACCACGGTTCCCTCGCCCGACGCCTTCCTCCCTGTCTGACCGGTACATACTTATCAAGAACACGCAGTAGCTGATCCTTGAACAAGCCCCACTTATCCAGTGTGCCCAACACTTGCAGCCTACTTCTCCACCTTATCCCCCCCAAGTCACGTCTCATGGCATCATAATTGCCCTTCCCCCAGCTATAACTCTTGCCCTGCGGTGTATACTTATCCCTTTCCATCATTAACGTAAACGTCACCGAATTGTGGTCACTGTCCCCAAAGTGCTCTCCGACCTCCAAATCCAATACCTGGCCTGGTTCATTACCCAAAACCAAATCCAACGTGGCCTCGCCTCTTGTTGGCCTGTCAACATATTGTTTCAGGAAACCCTCCTGCACACACTGTACAAAAAACGACCCATCTATTGTACTCGAACTATATCTTTTCCAGTCAATATTTGGAAAGTTAAAATCTCCCATAATAACTACCCTGTTACTTTCGCTCATATCCAGAATCATCTTCGCCATCCTTTCCTCTACATCCCTAGAACTATTAGGAGGCCTATAAAAAACTCCCAACAGGGTGACCTCTCCTTTCCTGTTTCTAACTTCAGCCCATACTACCTCGGCAGAAGAGTCCCCATCTAGCATCCTCTCCGCCACCGTAATACTGCTCTTGACTAGCAGCGCCACACCTCCCCCTCTTTTGCCTCCTTCTCTGAGCTTACTAAAACACCTAAACCCCGGAACCTGCAACATCCATTCCTGTCCCTGCTCTATCCATGTCTCCGAAATGGCCACAACATCGAAGTCCCAGGTACCAACCCACGCTGCCAGTTCCCCTACCTTGTTTCGTATACTCCTGGCATTGAAGTAGACACACTTCAAACCACCTACCTGAACACTGGCCCCCTCCTGCGATGTCAAATCTGTGCTCCTGACCTCTATACTCTCATTCTCCCTTCCCCTAAAACTACAATCCAGGTTCCCATGCCCCTGCTGCATTAGTTTAAACCCCCCCAAAGAGCACTAACAAATCTCCCCCCCAGGATATTTGTGCCCCTCAGGTTCAGATGTAGACCATCCTGTCTGTAGAGGTCCCACCTTCCCCAGAAAGAGCCCCAGTTATCCAAAAATCTGAATCCCTCCCGCCTGCACCATCCCTGTAGCCACGTGTTTAAATGCTCTCTCTCCTTATTCCTCATCTCACTATCACGTGGCACGGGCAACAACCCAGAGATAACAACTCTGTTTGTTATAGTTCTGAGCTTCCATCCTAGCTCCCTGAAAGCCTGCCTGACATCCTTGTCCCCTTTCCTACCTATGTCGTTGGTGCCAATGTGGACCACGACTTGGCGCTGCTCCCCCTCCCCCCTAAGGACCCGGAAAACACGATCCGAGACATCACGTACCCTTGCACCTGGGAGGCAACATACCAAACGTGAGTCTCTCACGCTCCCACAAAATCTCCTATCTGTGCCCCTGACTATAGAGTCCCCAATTACTAATGCTCTGCTCCTCTCCCCCCTTCCCTTCTGAGCAACAGGGACAGACTCCGTGCCAGAGGCCCGTACCCCATGGCTTACCCCTGGTAAGTCCCCCCCCCCACAAGTATCCAAAGCGGTATACTTGTTTCTCAGGGGTACGACCGCAGGGGATCCCTGCACTGACTGTTTTTTCCCAGTCCCTCTTACAGTTACCCACCTATCTCCAATCTTTGGTGTAACTAATTCCCTGAAGCTGCTATCTATGACCCCTTCTGCCTCCCGAATGATCCGAAGTTCTTCCAACTCCAGCTCCAGTTCCCTAACTCGGTCTTGGAGGAGCTGGAGATGGCAGCACTTCCTGCAGGTAAAATCAGCAGGGACACTAACTGCATCCCTCACCTCAAACATCCTGCAGGAGGAACATTGCACTCCCTTCCCTGCCATTCCTCTAACTTTCTACCAAGATCTGGCTAAAAAATAATAATAATATAATAAAATATGGTACTTACCTCAGACCAATGGGTTTTATTATTAGGTTAGAGGAGGAGGGCGGGTGGGAGACACTACACGTGTAGTGTCTCGGGTTTCCTCTCCACCAGAATTTATTGGGGAGGCTCTTACCAGACGTCCGCGGGTCGACTTCCTGTTCCCGCCTAAAAAACGAATTTAAAATAAAAAAAAAGAAAAATTCTCAGCTCCTGCTGAAATTGACTAACCAGCCAGCTGTTCTCACGCCGCCGAAATCGACTCATCATCAGCATCTCATCCACATCATCCATTACAGAGATGAGGAGTAATTTCTTCAGCCAGAGAGTGGTGGGTCTGTGGAATTCATTGCCACAGAGGGCGGTGGAGGCCGGGACGTTGAGGGTCTTCAAGACAGAAGTTGATAAATTCTTGATTTCTCAAGGAATTAAGGGCTGTGGAGAGAGAGCGGGTAAATGGAGTTGAAATCAGCCATGATTGAATGGTGGAGTGGACTCGAAGGCCGAATGGCCTTACTTCCGCTCCTATGTCTTATGGTCTTATCCCCCCATCATCATCATCCCACCCCATCATCCCCCCTCTCCCCATCATCAGAAACCCCCCATCATCATCATCCCCCATCATCATCATCCCCCCATCATCATCATCCCCCATCATCAACCCCCCATCAACATCATCCCCCATCATCATCATCCGCCATAATCATCATCCCCCATCATCATCATCCCACCATCATCATCATCCCCATCATCTTCATCCCCCCATCATCACCAACCCCCCATCATCATCATCCCACCATCACCATCCTCCCATCATCATCATCCCCCATCATCATCATCCCCCCATCATCAACCCCCCATCATCATCATCCGCCATCATCATCCCCCCTTCACCATCATCATCATCCCTCCATCATCATCAACCCCCCATCATCATCATCCCCCCATCATCATCAACCCCCCATCATTATCATCCCCCATCATCATCATCCCCCCATCATCCTCCCCCATCATCATCATCCCCCCATCATCATCAACCCCCCATCATCATCATCCCCCCATCATCATCAACCCCCCATCATCATCATCCCCCATCATCATCAACCCCCCATCATTATCATCCCCCCATCATCATCATCCCCCCATCATCCTCCCCCATCATCATCCCCCCATCATCATCATCCCCCCATCATCATCAACCCCCCATCATCATCATCCCCCCATCATCATCAACCCCCCATCATTATCATCCCCCCATCATCATCACCCCCCAGCATCATCATCCCCCCATCATCATCCCCCCATCATCATCATCCCCCCATCATCCACCCCCATCATCATCATCCCCCAATCATCATCCCCCCATCATCCTCCCCCATCATCATCCACCCCATCATCATCATCCCCCCATCATCACCCTCCCGTCATCATCATCCCCCCATCATCATCCCCCCATCATCATCCCCCCATCATCATAACCCCATCATCATCATCCCCCATCATCATCATTCCCCCATCATCACACCCCCATCATCATCATCCCCATCATCATCATCCCCCCATCATCATCATCCCCCTCATCATCCCCCATCATCATCACCCCCCAGCATCATCATCCCCCCATCATCATCCCCCATCATCATCCCCATCATCATCCCCCCCATCATTAGCCCCCCATCATCATCATCATCCCCCCGTCATCATCATCATACCCCCATCATCAGCATCGCATCATCATCATCCCGTCATCTTCATAATCCCTCCATCATCATCCCCCCATCATCATCCACTCATCATCATCCCCCATCTTCATCATCCCCCATCATGATCATCCACCCCATCATCATCCCCGATCATCAGCATCTCATCCACATCATCCCCCAATCATGCTCATCCCCCATCAGCATCATCATCCCCCCATCATTAGCCCCCCATCAGCATCATCATCCCCCATCATCATCATCATACCCCCATCATCATCATCCCGTCATCTTCATCCTCCCACCATCATCATTCCCCATCATCATCCCCCCATCATCATACCCCCATCATCATCCCCCACATCATCATCATCCCCCATCATCATCAACCCCTCATCATCATCATCATCCCATCATCATCATTCCCCATCATCATCATCCCCCCATCATCCCCCATCATCATCACCACCCCATCATCATCATCCCCCCATCATCACCAACCCCCATCATCATCATCCCCCCATCATCATCCTCCCATCTTCATCATCCCCCATCATCATTATCCCCATCATCATCATCATCCCCCATCATCATCAACCCCATCATCAACCCCCATCATCATCATCCCCCTTCACCATCATCATCACCCCCCCATCATCATCAACCCCCATCATCAACCCCCATCATCATCATCCCCATCATCATCATCATCCCCCATCATCATCAACCCCCATCATCATCATCCCCCATCATCATCATCATCCCCCCATCGTCATCCCCCCATCATCAGCATCTCATCCACATCATCCCCCCATCATCATCATCCCACCCGATCATCATTATCCCCCCATCATCATCATCCCCCCATCATCATCATCCCCATCATCATCAACCCCCGTCATCATCATCCCCGTCATCATCATCCCCCCATCATCACCAACCCCCATCATCATCATCCCCCCATCACCATCCTCCCATCATCATCATCCCCCATCATCATCCCCCCATCGTCATCCCCCCATCATCAGCATCTCATCCACATCATCCCCCCATCATCATCATCCCACCCGATCATCATTATCCCCCCATCATCATCATCCCCCCATCATCATCATCCCCATCATCATCAACCCCCCGTCATCATCATCCCCGTCATCATCATCCCCCCATCATCACCAACCCCCATCATCATCATTCCCCCATCACCATCCTCCCATCATCATCATCCCCCATCATCATCATCCCCCATCATCAACCCCCCATCACCATCATCCCCCATCATCATCCCCCCTTCACCATCATCATCATCCACCCATCATCATCAACCCCCCATCATCATCAACCCCCATCATCATCATCCCCCATCATCAGCATCTCATCCACATCATCCACATCATCCATTACAGAGATGAGGAGTAATTTCTTCAGCCAGAGAGTGGTGGGTCTGTGGAATTCATTGCCACAGAGGGCGGTGGAGGCCGGGACGTTGAGTGTCTTTGAGACAGAAGTTGATAAATTCTTGATTTCTCGAAAAATTAAGGGCTATGGAGAGAGAGCGGGTAAATGGAGTTGAAATCAGCCATGATTGAATGGCGGAGTGGACTCGATGGGCCGAATGGCCTTACTTCCGCTCCTATGTCTGATGGTCTTATCCCCCCATCATCATCATCCCACCCCATCATCTCCCCTCTCCCCTTCATCAGAATCCCCCCATCATCATCATCCCCCATCATCATCATCCCCCCATCATCATCAACCCCCATCATCATCATCCCCCCATTATCATCCCCCCATCATCATCATCCCCCATCATCATCATCCCCATCATCATCAACCCCCCGTCATCATCATCCCCGTCATCATCATCCCCCCATCATCATCAACCCCCCATCATCATCAACCTCCCATCATCATCATTCCCCCATCATCAACATCACCCCATCATCAACCCCCATCATCATCATCCCCCATCATCATCATCCGCCATCATCATCATCCCCATCATCATCATCCCACCATCATCATCACCCCCCCATCATCACCAACCCCCCATCATCACCATCCCCCCATCACCATCCTCCCATCATCATCATCCCCCCATCATCATCATCCCCCCATCATCAAACCCCCATCATCATCATCCGCCATCATCATCCCCCATCATCATCCCCCTTCACCATCATCATCCCCCCTTCACCATCATCATCATCCCCCCATCATCATCAACCCCCCATCATCATCAACCCCCATCATCATCATCCCCCATCATCATCATCATCCCCCCATCATCAGCATCTAATCCACATCATCCACATCATCCATTACAGAGATGAGGAGTAATTTCTTCAGTGAGAGTGGTGGGTCTGTGGAATTCATTGCCACAGAGGGCGGTGGAGGCCGGGGCGTTGAGTGTCTTTAAGACAGAAGTTGATAAATGCTTGATTTCTTGTGGAATCAAGGGCTATGGAGAGAGAGCGGGTAAATGGAGTTGAAATCAGCCATGATTGAATGGTGGAGTGGACTCGATGGGCCGAATGGCCATACTTCCGCTCCTATGTCTTTTGGTCTTATCCCCCCATCATCATCATCCCACCCCATCATCATCATCCCCTATCATCATCAACCCCCATCATCATCCCCCCATCATCATCAACCCCCCATCATCATCATCCCCATCATCATCATCCCCCCATCATCATCATCCCCCCCATCATCCTCCCCCCACCATCATCCCCCCATCATCATCAACCCCCATCATCATCAACCCCCCATCATCATCATCCCCCATCATCATCCCCCCATCATCATCATCCCCCCATCATCATCATCCTGTCATCTTCATCATCCCTCCATCATCATCCCCCCCATCATCATCATCCCCCAACATCATCCCCCTCATCATCATCATCCCCATCATCATCAATCCCCCATCATTATCACCCTCCCATCATCATCATCCCCCCATCGTCATCCTCCCATCATCAGCATCTCATCGACATCATCATCATCCCATCCACATCATCATCATCCCACCCCATCATCCCCTCTCCCCATCATCATTATCCCCCCATCATCATCATCCCCCCATCATCATCATCCCCATCATCATCAACCCCCCATCATCATCATCCCCCATCATCATCATCCCACCCCATCATCCTCCATCTCCCCTTCATCAGAATCCCCCCATCATAATCATTCCCCATCATCATCATCCCCCATCATCATCAACCCCCCATCATCATCATCCCCCCATCATCATCAACCCCCCATCATCATCATCCCCCATCATCATCATCCCCCCATCATCATCATCCCCATCATCCTCCCCACACCATCATCCCCATCATCATCAACCCCATCATCATCAACCCCCCATCATCATCATCCACCCATCATCATCCCCCCATCATCATCATCCCCATCATCATCATCCCCCCATCATTAGCCCCCCCATCACCATCATCATCCCCCCATCATCATCATCATCCCCCCATCATCATCATCATTATCCCGTCATCTTCATCCTCCCTCCATCATCATCCCCCCATCATCATCCCCATCATCATCCCCCACATCATCACATTCCCCCATCATCATCAACTCCCCATCATCATCATCCGCCCATCATGATCATCGCCCCATCATCATCAACCCCCATCATCATCATCCCCCATCATCATCATCCCCCATCATCATCATCCCCCCATCATCATCATCCCCCATCATCATCATCCCCCCATCATCATCATCCCTCCATCATCATCATCCCCCATCCCCATCCCCATCATCATCCCCCACATCATCACATTCCCCCATCATCATCAACTCCCCATCATCATCATCCGCCCATCATGATCATCGCCCCATCATCATCAACCCCCATCATCATCATCCCCCATCATCATCATCCACCCATCATCATCATCCCCCCCATCATCATCACCCCCCATCATCATCATCCCCCCATCATCATCATCCCCCATCATCATCATCCCCCATCATCATCATCCCCCATCATCATCATCCCCCCATCATCATCATCCCTTCATCATCATCATCCCCCATCATCACCAACCCCCCATCATCATCCTCCCATCATCATCATTCCCATCATCATCATCCCCCGATCATCATCATCCCCCATCATCAGCCCCCCATCATCATCATCCCCATCATCATCCCCCCATCATCATAATCCCACCCCATCATCCCCCCTCGCCATCATCATTATCCCCCATCATCATCCCCCATCATCATCCCCCATCATCATCAATCCCCCATCATCATCCCCCCATCATCATCATCCCCCCATCATCATCAACCCCCCATCATCATCATCCCCCCATCATCAGCATCCCCATCCTCATCATCCCCCATCATCAACCCCCCATCATCATCATCCCCATCATCATCATCCCCCATCATCACCATCCCCCCATCACCATCCTCCCATCATCATCATCCCCCCATCATCATCATCCCCCCATCATCAAACCCCCATCATCATCATCCGCCATCATCATCCCCCATCATCATCCCCCTTCACCATCATCATCCCCCCTTCACCATCATCATCATCCCCCCATCATCATCAACCCCCCATCATCATCAACCCCCATCATCATCATCCCCCATCATCATCATCATCCCCCCATCATCAGCATCTCATCCACATCATCCACATCATCCATTACAGAGATGAGGAGTAATTTCTTCAGCCAGAGAGTGGTGGGTCTGTGGAATTCATTGCCACAGAGGGCGGTGGAGGCCGGGGCGTTGAGTGTCTTTAAGACAGAAGTTGATAAATGCTTGATTTCTTGTGGAATCAAGGGCTATGGAGAGAGAGCGGGTAAATGGAGTTGAAATCAGCCATGATTGAATGGTGGAGTGGACTCGATGGGCCGAATGGCCATACTTCCGCTCCTATGTCTTTTGGTCTTATCCCCCCATCATCATCATCCCACCCCATCATCATCATCCCCTATCATCATCAACCCCCATCATCATCCCCCCATCATCATCAACCCCCCATCATCATCATCCCCATCATCATCATCCCCCCATCATCATCATCCCCCCATCATCCTCCCCCCACCATCATCCCCCCATCATCATCAACCCCCATCATCATCAACCCCCCATCATCATCATCCCCCCATCATCATCCCCCCATCATCATCATCCCCCCATCATCATCATCCTGTCATCTTCATCATCCCTCCATCATCATCCCCCCCATCATCATCATCCCCCAACATCATCCCCCTCATCATCATCATCCCCATCATCATCAATCCCCCATCATTATCACCCTCCCATCATCATCATCCCCCCATCGTCATCCTCCCATCATCAGCATCTCATCGACATCATCATCATCCCATCCACATCATCATCATCCCACCCCATCATCCCCCTCTCCCCATCATCATTATCCCCCCATCATCATCATCCCCCCATCATCATCATCCCCATCATCATCAACCCCCCATCATCATCATCCCCCATCATCATCATCCCACCCCATCATCCTCCATCTCCCCTTCATCAGAATCCCCCCATCATAATCATTCCCCATCATCATCATCCCCCATCATCATCAACCCCCCATCATCATCATCCCCCCATCATCATCAACCCCCCATCATCATCATCCCCCATCATCATCATCCCCCCATCATCATCATCCCCCATCATCCTCCCCACACCATCATCCCCCATCATCATCAACCCCATCATCATCAACCCCCCATCATCATCATCCCCCCATCATCATCCCCCCATCATCATCATCCCCATCATCATCATCCCCCCATCATTAGCCCCCCCATCACCATCATCATCCCCCCATCATCATCATCATCCCCCCATCATCATCATCATTATCCCGTCATCTTCATCCTCCCTCCATCATCATCCCCCCATCATCATCCCCATCATCATCCCCCACATCATCACATTCCCCCATCATCATCAACTCCCCATCATCATCATCCGCCCATCATGATCATCGCCCCATCATCATCAACCCCCATCATCATCATCCCCCATCATCATCATCCCCCATCATCATCATCCCCCCATCATCATCATCCCCCATCATCATCATCCCCCCATCATCATCATCCCTCCATCATCATCATCCCCCCATCACCATCCCCATCATCATCCCCCACATCATCACATTCCCCCATCATCATCAACTCCCCATCATCATCATCCGCCCATCATGATCATCGCCCCATCATCATCAACCCCCATCATCATCATCCCCCATCATCATCATCCACCCATCATCATCATCCCCCCCATCATCATCACCCCCCATCATCATCATCCCCCATCATCATCATCCCCCATCATCATCATCCCCCATCATCATCATCCCCCCATCATCATCATCCCTCCATCATCATCATCCCCCATCATCACCAACCCCCCATCATCATCCTCCCATCATCATCATTCCCATCATCATCATCCCCCGATCATCATCATCCCCCATCATCAACCCCCATCATCATCATCCCCATCATCATCCCCCCATCATCATAATCCCACCCCATCATCCCCCCTCGCCATCATCATTATCCCCCATCATCATCCCCCATCATCATCCCCCATCATCATCAATCCCCCATCATCATCCCCACATCATCATCATCCCCCAATCATCATCAACCCCCCATCATCATCATCCCCCCATCATCATCATCCCCATCCTCATCATCCCCCATCATCAACCCCCCATCATCATCATCCCCATCATCATCATCCCCCATCATCATCATCCCCCCATCATCATCAACTCCCCATCATCATCATCCCCATCATCATCCTTGCCCCATCATCATCAACCCCCCATCATCATCATCCCCATCATCAACCCCCATCATCATCATCCCCTATCATCATCATCCCCCATCATCATCATCCCCCCATCATCATCATCCCTCATCATCATCCCCCATGATCACCAACCCCCCATCATCATCATCCCCCCATCAACATCCTCCCATCATCATCATCCCCACATCATCATCATCCCCCCATCATCATCATCCCCCCATCATCATCATCCCCCATCATCATCATCGCCCCATCATCTTTCCCCCATCATCATCCCCCCATCATCATCATCCCCCCATCACCATCCCCCACATCATCATCATCCCCCCATCATCATACCCCCATCATCATCATCCTCCCATCATCACCAACCCCCCATCATCATCATCCCATCATCATCCCCCCCATCATCATACCCCCATCATCATCATCCTCCATTATCATTATCCCCCCATCATCAGCAACCCCCATCATCATCATCCCCACATCATTATCATCCCCCATCATCATCCCCATGATCATCATCTCCCATCATCATCCCCCCATCATCATCATCCAACCATCATCATCATCCCCCATCATCATCATCCCCCCATCATCATCCCCCCATCATTACCATCCCCCATCATCATCATAACCCCATCATCACACCCCCATCATCATCATCCCCTATCATCATACCCCCACCATCATCATCCCCCCATCATCATCATCCCCCCATTATCATCATCCCCACATCATCATCCCCCATCATCATCATCGCCCCATCATCATCATCCCCCACATCATCATCATCCCCCCATCATCACCAACCCTCCATCATCATCATCCCCCATCATCATCATCCTGTCATCTTCATCATCCCTCCATCATCATCCCATCATCATCATCCCCCCATCATCTTCATCCCCCATCATTATCCCCCCATCATCATCATCCCCATCATCATCACCCCCCCAATCATCATCCTCCCCCCACCATCATCCCCCCATCATCATCAACCCCCATCATCATCATCCCCCCATCATCATCATCCTGTCATCTTCATCATCCCTCCATCATCATCCCCCCATCATCATCATCCCCCAACATCATCCCCCTCATCATCATCATCCCCATCATCATCAATCCCCCATCATTATCACCCTCCCATCATCATCATCCCCCCATCGTCATCCTCCCATCATCAGCATCTCATCGACATCATCATCATCCCATCCACATCATCATCATCCCACCCCATCATCCCCCTCTCCCCATCATCATTATCCCCCCATCATCATCATCCCCCCATCATCATCATCCCCATCATCATCAACCCCCCATCATCATCATCCCCATCATCATCATCCCACACCATCATCCCCCATCTCCCCTTCATCAGAATCCCCCCATCATAATCATTCCCCATCATCATCATCCCCCATCATCATCAACCCCCCATCATCATCATCCCCCCATCATCATCAACCCCCCATCATCATCATCCCCTATCATCATCATCCCCATATCATCATCATCCCCATCATCCTCCCCACACCATCATCCCCATCATCATCAACCCCCATCATCATCAACCCCCCATCATCATCATCCCCCCATCATCATCCCCCCATCATCATCATCCCCATCATCATCATCCCCCCATCATTAGCCCCCCATCACCATCATCATCCCCCCATCATCATCATCATCCCCCCATCATCATCAGCATTATCCCGTCATCTTCATCCTCCCTCCATCATCATCCCCATCATCATCCCCCACATCATCACATTCCCGCATCATCATCAACTCCCCATCATCATCATCCGCCCATCATGAGCATCGCCCCATCATCATCAACCCCCATCATCATCATCCCCCATCATCATCATCCCCCCATCAGCATCATCCCCCCATCATCATCATCCCCCATCATCATCATCCCCCCATCATCATCATCCCTCCATCATCATCATCCCCCCCCATCATGATCCCCATCATCATCCCCCACATCATCACATTCCCCCATCATCATCAACTCCCCATCATCATCATCCGCCCATCATGATCATCGCCCCATCATCATCAACCCCCATCATCATCATCCCCCATCATCATCATCCACCCATCATCATCATCCCCCCATCATCATCATCCCCATCATCATCATCCCCCCATCATCATCATCCCCATCATCATCAACCCCCATCATCATCATCCCCCATCATCATCATCCACCCATCATCATCATCCCCCCATCATCATCATCCCCCATCATCATCATCCCCATCATCATCATCCCCCATCATCATCATCCCCATCATCATCATCCCCCATCATCATCATCCCCCCATCATCATCATCCCCCATCATCACCAACCCCATCATCATCCTCCCATCATCATCCCCCCATCATCATCATCCCCCCATCATCATCATCCCCATCCTCATCATCCCCCCATCATCAACCCCCCATCATCATCATCCCCATAATCATCATCCCCCATCATCATCATCCCCCCATCATCATCAATTCCCCATCATCATCATCCCCCATCATCATCATTGCCCCATCATCATCAACCCCCCATCATCATCATCCCCATCATCAACCCCCATCATCATCATCCCCTATCATCATCATCCCCCATCATCATCATCCCCCCATCATCATCATCCCTCATCATCATCCCCCATGATCACCAACCCCCCATCATCATCATCCCCCCATCAACATCCTCCCCCCATCATCATCATCCCCCATCATCATCATCGCCCCATCATCTTTCCCCCATCATCATCCCCCCATCATCATCATCCCCCCATCATCATCCCCCCATCATCATCCTCCCATCATCACCAACCCCCCATCATCATCATCCCATCATCATCCCCCCCATCATCATACCCCCATCATCATCATCTTCCATCATCATCATCGCCCCATCAACTTTCCCCCATCATCATCCCCCCATCATCATCATCCCCCCATCATCATCCCCCCATCATCATACCCCCATCATCATCATCCCCCCATCATCATCATCCCCCATCATCATCATCGCCCCATCATCTTTCCCCCATCATCATCCCTCCATCATCATCATCCCCCCATCATCATCCCCCCATCATCATACCCCCATCATCATCATCCCCCATCACCATCATCCCCCATCATCATCCCCCACATCATCATCATCCCCCCATCATCATCCCCCATCATCATCATCCCCCCATCATCATCATCCCCCCATCATCATCATCCCCCATCATCATCATCGCCCCATCATCTTTCCCCCATCATCACCCCCACATCATCATCATCCCCCCATCATCATCCCCCACATCATCATCATCCCCCCATCATCATACCCCCATCATCATCATCCTCCCATCATCACCAACCCCCCATCATCATCATCCCATCATCATCCCCCCCATCATCATACCCCCATCATCATCATCCCCCATTATCATTATCCCCCCATCATCATACCCCCATCATCATCATTCCCCCATCATCAGCAACCCCCCATCATCATCATCCCCACATCATTATCATCCCCCATCATCATCCCCATCATTATCATCCCCCCATCATCATCCCCCATCATCATACCCCCATCATCATCATCCTCCCATCATCACCAACCCCCCATCATCATCATCCCATCATCATCCCCCCCATCATCATACCCCCATAATCATCATCCCCCATTATCATTATCCCCCCATCATCATACCCCCATCATCATCATTCCCCTATCATCAGCAACCCCCCATCATCATCATCCAACCATCATCATCATCCCCCATCATCATCATCCCCCCATCAGCATCCCCCCATCATTACCATCCCCCCATCATCATCATAACCCCATCATCACACCCCCATCATCATCATCCCCCATCATTATACCCCCACCATCATCATCCCCCATCATCATCATCCCCCCATCATCATCATCCCCACATCATCATCCCCCATCATCATCATCCCCCATCATCATCATCGCCCCATCATCTTTCCCCCATCATCATCATAACCCCATCATCACACCCCCATCATCATCATCCCCCATCATTATACCCCCACCATCATCATCCCCCCATCATCATCATCCCCCCATCATCATCATCCCCACATCATCATCCCCCATCATCATCATCCCCCATCATCATCATCGCCCCATCATCTTTCCCCCATCATCATCCCCCCATCATCATCATCCCCCATCATCATCCCCCACATCATCATCATCCCCCCATCATCATACCCCCATCATCATCATCCTCCCATCATCACCAACCCCCCATCATCATCATCCCCATCATCATCATCGCCCCATCATCTTTCCCCCATCATCATTCCTCCATCATCATCATCCCCCCATCATCATCCCCCCCATCATCATACCCCCATCATCATCATCCCCCATCACCATCATCCCCCATCATCATCCCCCACATCATCATCATCCCCCCATCATCATCCCCCATCATCATCATCCCCCCATCATCATCATCCCCCCATCATCATCATCCCCCATCATCATCATCGCCCCATCATCTTTCCCCCATCATCACCCCCACATCATCATCATCCCCCCATCATCATCCCCCACATCATCATCATCCCCCCATCATCATACCCCCATCATCATCACCCTCCCATCATCACCAACCCCCCATCATCATCATCCCATCATCATCCCCCCCATCATCATACCCCCATCATCATCATCCCCCATTATCATTATCCCCCCATCATCATACCCCCATCATCATCATTCCCCCATCATCAGCAACCCCCCATCATCATCATCCCCACATCATTATCATCCCCCATCATCATCCCCATCATTATCATCCCCCCATCATCATCCCCATCATCATACCCCCATCATCATCATCCTCCCATCATCACCAACCCCCCATCATCATCATCCCATCATCATCCCCCCCATCATCATACCCCCATCATCATCATCCCCCATTATCATTATCCCCCCATCATCATACCCCCATCATCATCATCCCCCCATCAACATCCTCCCATCATCATCATCCCCCATCATCATCATCCCCCCATCATCATCATCCCCCCATCATCATCATCCCCCATCATCATCATCGCCCCATCATCTTTCCCCCATCATCATCCCCCCATCATCATCATCCCCCCATCACCATCCCCCACATCATCATCATCCCCCCATCATCATACCCCCATCATCATCATCCTCCCATCATCACCAACCCCCCATCATCATCATCCCATCATCATCCCCCCCATCATCATACCCCCATCATCATCATCCTCCATTATCATTATCCCCCCATCATCAGCAACCCCCATCATCATCATCCCCACATCATTATCATCCCCCATCATCATCCCCATGATCATCATCTCCCATCATCATCCCCCCATCATCATCATCCAACCATCATCATCATCCCCCATCATCATCATCCCCCCATCATCATCCCCCCATCATTACCATCCCCCATCATCATCATAACCCCATCATCACACCCCCATCATCATCATCCCCTATCATCATACCCCCACCATCATCATCCCCACATCATCATCCCCATCATCATCATCGCCCCATCATCATCATCCCCCACATCATCATCATCCCCCCATCATCACCAACCCTCCATCATCATCATCCCCCATCATCATCATCCTGTCATCTTCATCATCCCTCCATCATCATCCCATCATCATCATCCCCCCATCATCTTCATCCCCCATCATTATCCCCCCATCATCATCATCCCCATCATCATCACCCCCCCAATCATCATCCTCCCCCCACCATCATCCCCCCATCATCATCAACCCCCATCATCATCATCCCCCATCATCATCATCCTGTCATCTTCATCATCCCTCCATCATCATCCCCCCCATCATCATCATCCCCCAACATCATCCCCCTCATCATCATCATCCCCATCATCATCAATCCCCCATCATTATCACCCTCCCATCATCATCATCCCCCCATCGTCATCCTCCCATCATCAGCATCTCATCGACATCATCATCATCCCATCCACATCATCATCATCCCACCCCATCATCCCCCTCTCCCCATCATCATTATCCCCCCATCATCATCATCCCCCCATCATCATCATCCCCATCATCATCAACCCCCCATCATCATCATCCCCATCATCATCATCCCACACCATCATCCCCCATCTCCCCTTCATCAGAATCCCCCCATCATAATCATTCCCCATCATCATCATCCCCCATCATCATCAACCCCCCATCATCATCATCCCCCCATCATCATCAACCCCCATCATCATCATCCCCCATCATCATCATCCCCATATCATCATCCTCCCCACACCATCATCCCCATCATCATCAACCCCCATCATCATCAACCCCCATCATCATCATCCCCCCATCATCATCCCCCCATCATCATCATCCCCATCATCATCATCCCCCCATCATTAGCCCCCCCATCACCATCATCATCCCCCCATCATCATCATCATCCCCCCATCATCATCAGCATTATCCCGTCATCTTCATCCTCCCTCCATCATCATCCCCATCATCATCCCCCACATCATCACATTCCCGCATCATCATCAACTCCCCATCATCATCATCCGCCCATCATGAGCATCGCCCCATCATCATCAACCCCCATCATCATCATCCCCCATCATCATCATCCCCCCATCAGCATCATCCCCCCATCATCATCATCCCCCATCATCATCATCCCCCCATCATCATCATCCCTCCATCATCATCATCCCCCCCCATCATGATCCCCATCATCATCCCCCACATCATCACATTCCCCCATCATCATCAACTCCCCATCATCATCATCCGCCCATCATGATCATCGCCCCATCATCATCAACCCCCATCATCATCATCCCCCATCATCATCATCCACCCATCATCATCATCCCCCCATCATCATCATCCCCATCATCATCATCCCCCCATCATCATCATCCCCATCATCATCAACCCCCATCATCATCATCCCCCATCATCATCATCCACCCATCATCATCATCCCCCCATCATCATCATCCCCCATCATCATCATCCCCATCATCATCATCCCCCATCATCATCATCCCCATCATCATCATCCCCCCATCATCATCATCCCCCATCATCACCAACCCCCATCATCATCCTCCCATCATCATCCCCCCATCATCATCATCCCCCCATCATCATCATCCCCATCCTCATCAACCCCCCATCATCAACCCCCCATCATCATCATCCCCATAATCATCATCCCCCATCATCATCAATTCCCCATCATCATCATCCCCCATCATCATCATTGCCCCATCATCATCAACCCCCCATCATCATCATCCCCATCATCAACCCCATCATCATCATCCCCTATCATCATCATCCCCCATCATCATCATCCCCCCATCATCATCATCCCTCATCATCATCCCCCATGATCACCAACCCCTCATCATCATCATCCCCCCATCAACATCCTCCCCCCATCATCATCATCCCCCATCATCATCATCGCCCCATCATCTTTCCCCCATCATCATCCCCCCATCATCATCATCCCCCCATCATCATCCCCCACATCATCATCATCCCCCCATCATCATACCCCCATCATCATCATCCTCCCATCATCACCAACCCCCCATCATCATCATCCCATCATCATCCCCCCCATCATCATACCCCCATCATCATCATCCCCCATCATCATCATCGCCCCATCATCTTTCCCCCATCATCATCCCCCCATCATCATCATCCCCCCATCATCATCCCCCCATCATCATACCCCCATCATCATCATCCCCCCATCATCATCATCCCCCATCATCATCATCGCCCCATCATCTTTCCCCCATCATCATCCCTCCATCATCATCATCCCCCCATCATCATCCCCCCATCATCATACCCCCATCATCATCATCCCCCATCACCATCATCCCCCATCATCATCCCCCACATCATCATCATCCCCCCATCATCATCCCCCATCATCATCATCCCCCCATCATCATCATCCCCCCATCATCATCATCCCCCATCATCATCATCGCCCCATCATCTTTCCCCCATCATCACCCCCACATCATCATCATCCCCCCATCATCATCCCCCACATCATCATCATCCCCCCATCATCATACCCCCATCATCATCATCCTCCCATCATCACCAACCCCCCATCATCATCATCCCATCATCATCCCCCCCATCATCATACCCCCATCATCATCATCCCCCATTATCATTATCCCATCATCATACCCCCATCATCATCATTCCCCCATCATCAGCAACCCCCCATCATCATCATCCCCCATCATTATCATCCCCCATCATCATCCCCATCATTATCATCCCCCCATCATCATCCCCCATCATCATACCCCCATCATCATCATCCTCCCATCATCACCAACCCCCCATCATCATCATCCCATCATCATCCCCCCCATCATCATACCCCCATAATCATCATGCCCCATTATCATTATCCCCCCATCATCATACCCCCATCATCATCATTCCCCTATCATCAGCAACCCCCCATCATCATCATCCAACCATCATCATCATCCCCCATCATCATCATCCCCCCATCAGCATCCCCCCATCATTACCATCCCCCCATCATCATCATAACCCCATCATCACACCCCCATCATCATCATCCCCCATCATTATACCCCCACCATCATCATCCCCCCATCATCATCATCCCCCCATCATCATCATCCCCACATCATCATCCCCCATCATCATCATCCCCCATCATCATCATCGCCCCATCATCTTTCCCCCATCATCATCATAACCCCATCATCACACCCTCATCATCATCATCCCCCATCATTATACCCCCACCATCATCATCCCCCCATCATCATCATCCCCCCATCATCATCATCCCCACATCATCATCCCCCATCATCATCATCCCCCATCATCATCATCGCCCCATCATCTTTCCCCCATCATCATCCCTCCATCATCATCATCCCCCCATCATCATCCCCCACATCATCATCATCCCCCCATCATCATACCCCCATCATCATCATCCTCCCATCATCACCAACCCCCCATCATCATCATCCCCCATCATCATCATCGCCCCATCATCTTTCCCCCATCATCATCCCTCCATCATCATCATCCCCCCATCATCATCCCCCCCATCATCATACCCCCATCATCATCATCCCCCATCACCATCATCCCCCATCATCATCCCCCACATCATCATCATCCCCCCATCATCATCCCCCATCATCATCATCCCCCCATCATCATCATCCCCCCATCATCGTCATCCCCCATCATCATCATCGCCCCATCATCTTTCCCCCATCATCACCCCCACATCATCATCATCCCCCCATCATCATCCCCCACATCATCATCATCCCCCCATCATCATACCCCCATCATCATCATCCTCCCATCATCACCAACCCCCCATCATCATCATCCCATCATCATCCCCCCCATCATCATACCCCCATCATCATCATCCCCCATTATCATTCTCCCCCCATCATCATACCCCCATCATCATCATTCCCCCATCATCAGCAACCCCCCATCATCATCATCCCCACATCATTATCATCCCCCATCATCATCCCCATCATTATCATCCCCCCATCATCATCCCCCAGCATCATACCCCCATCATCATCATCCTCCCATCATCACCAACCCCCCATCATCATCATCCCATCATCATCCCCCCCATCATCATACCCCCATCATCATCATCCCCCATTATCATTATCCCCCCATCATCATACCCCCATCATCATCATTCCCCTATCATCAGCAACCCCCCATCATCATCATCCAACCATCATCATCATCCCCCATCATCATCATCCCCCCATCAGCATCCCCCCATCATTACCATCCCCCCATCATCATCATAACCCCATCATCACACCCCCATCATCATCATCCCCCATCATTATACCCCCACCATCATCATCCCCCCATCATCATCATCCCCCACATCATCATCATCCCCCCATCATCACCAACCCTCCATCATCATCATCCCCCATCATCATCATCCTGTCATCTTCATCATCCCTCCATCATCATCCCCATCATCATCATCCCCCCATCATCTTCATCCCCCATCATCATCCCCCCATCATCATCATCCCCCATCATCATCACCCCCCCAATCATCATCATCACCCCATCATCATCATTCCCCCATCATCATCATCCCGCCATCATCATCATCCCACCATCATCATCATCCCCCCATCATCATCATCCCCATCATCATCATCCCCCCATCATCATCCCCCATCATCAACCCCGCATCATCATCATCCCCATCATCATCATTCCTCCATCATCATCACCCCCCATCATCATCATCCCCCCATCATCAACCCTCCATCATCATCAACCCCCCCATCATCATCATCCCCCATCATCATCATCCCCCATCATAATCAGCCCCCATCATCATCATCCCACCATCATCATCATTCCCCATCATCATCATCCCACCATCATCACCAACCCCCTATCATCATCATCCCCCCATCACCATCCTCCCATCATCATCATCCCCCATCATCATCATCCCCCCATCATCAACGCCCCATCATCATCATCCCCCCATCATCATCCCCCCTTCACCATCATCATCATCCACCCATCATCATCAACCCCCCATCATCATCAACCCCCATCATCATCATCATCCCCCCATCATCAGCATCTCATCCACATCATCCACATCATCCATTACAGAGATGAGGAGTAATTTCTTCAGCCAGAGAGTGGTGGGTCTGTGGAATTCATTGCCACAGAGGGCGGTGGAGGCCGGGACGTTGAGTGTCTTTAAGACAGAATTTGATAAATTCTTGATTTCTTGAGGAATTAAGGGCTATGGAGAGAGAGCGGGTAAATGGAGTTGAATCAGCCATGATTGAATGGTGGAGTGGACGCGATGGGCCGAATGGCCTTACTTCCGCTCCAATGTCTGATGGTCTTATCCCCCATCATCATCATCCCACCCCATCATCCCCCCTCTCCCCTTCATCAGAATCCCCCCATCATCATCATCCCCCATCATCATCATCCCCCCATCATCATCAACCCCCAATCATCATCCCCCATCATCATCATCCCCCCCATCATCATCATCCCCCCATCATCCTCCCCCCACCATCATCCCCCCATCATCATCAACCCCCATCATCATCAACCCCCATCATCATCATCCCCCCATTATCATCCCCCCATCATCATCATCCCCCAATCATCATCATCCTGTCATCTTCATCATCCCTCCATCATCATCCCCCCATCATCATCATCCCCCATCATCATCCCCCCATCATCATCATCCCCCATCATCATCAACCCCCCATCATTATCAACCCCCCATCATCATCATCCCCCCATTATCAACCCCCCATCATCATCATCCCATCATCATCATCCCCCCATCATCATCATCCCCCCGTCATCATCAACCCGCATCATCATCAACCCCCATCATCATCATCCCCCCATCATTATCATCCCCTATCATCAACCCCCCATCATCATCAACCCCCATCATCATCATCCCCCATCATCATCAACCCCCATCATCATCATCCCCCATCATTATCATCCCACCATCATCATCATTCCCCATCATCCCCCCATCATCACCAACCCCCATCATCATCATCCCCCCATCACCATCCTCCCATCATCATCCCCCATCATCAACCCCCCATCATCATCATCCCCCCATCATCACCCCCCCTTCACCATCATCATCATCCACCCATCATCATCAACCCCCCATCATCATCAACCCCCATCATCATCATCCCCCATCATCATCATCATCCCCCCATCATCAGCATCTCATCCACATCATCCACATCATCAATTACAGAGATGAGGAGTAATTTCTTCAACCAGAGAGTGGTGGGTCTGTGGAATTCATTGCAAACGAGGGCGGTGGAGGCCGGGACGTTGAGTGTCTTCAAGACAGAAGTTGATAAATTCTTGATTTCTCGAGGAATTATGGGCTGTGGAGAGAGAGCGGGTAAATGGAGTTGAAATCAGCCATGATTGAATAGTGGAGTGGACTCGATGGGCCGAATGGCCTTACTTCCGCTCCTATGTCTGATGGTCTTATCCCCCCATCATCATCATCCCACCCCATCATCCCCCCTCTCCCCTTCATCAGAATCCCCCCATCATCATCATCCCCCATCATCATCATCCCCCCATCATCATCATCCCCCATCATCAACCCCCATCAACATCATCCCCCATCATCATCATCCGCCATAATCATCATCCCCCATCATCATCATCCCACCATCATCATCATCCCCCATCATCTTCATCCCCCCATCATCACTAACCCCCCATCATCATCATCCCCCATCACCATCCTCCCATCATCATCATCCCCCATCATCATCATCCCCCATCATTAACCCCCCATCATCATCATCGACCATCATCATCCCCCTTCACCATCATCATCATCCCTCCATCATCATCAACCCCCCATCATCATCACCCCCATCATCATCAACCCCCCATCATTATCATCCCGCCCATCATCATCATCCCCCCATCATCCTCCCCCCGTCATCATCCCCCATCATCATCATCCCCCCATCATCCTCCCCCCATCATCATCAACCCCCCATCATTATCATCCCCCATCATCATCATCCCCCCATCATCCTCCCCCCATCATCATCCCCCATCATCATCATCCCCCCATCATCCACCCCCATCATCATCATCCCCCAATCATCATCCCCCCATCATCCTCCCCCCATCATCATCCACCCCATCACCATCATCCCCCCATCATCACCCTCCCGTCATCATCATCCCCCATCATCATCCCCCCATCATCATCCCCCATCATCATAACCCCATCATCATCATCCCCCATCATCATCATTCCCCCATCATCACACCCCCATCATCACCATCATCCCATCATCATCATCCCCCCACCATCATCATCCCCCCATCATCATCATCCCCCCATCATCATCATCCCCCATCATCATCCCCCATCATCATCACCCCCCAGCATCATCATCCCCCATCATCATCCCCCATCATCATCACCCCCCCCATCATCAACCCCCCATCATCCCCCATCATCATCATCATCCCCCCATCATTAGCCCCCCATCATCATCATCATTCCCCCATCATCATCATCATACCCCCATCATCAGCATCGCATCATCATCATCCCGTCAACTTCATCATCCCTCCATCATCATCCCCCCATCTTAATCCACTCATCATCATCCCCCATCTTCATCATCCCCCATCATGATCATCCCCCCATCATCATCCCCTATCATCAGCATCTCATCCACATCATCCCCCAATCATGATTATCCCCCATCAGCATCATCATCCCCCCATCATTAGCCCCCCATCAGCATCATCATCCCCCATCATCATCATCATACCCCCATCATCAGCATCCCATCATCATCATCCCACATTATCATCATCATCATCATCCCGTCATCTTCATCCTCCCACCATCATCATCCCCCATCATCATCCCCCATCATCATACCCCCATCATCATCCCCCACATCATCATCATCCCCCATCATCATCAACCCCTCATCATCATCATCATCGCATCATCATCATCCCCCATCATCATCATCCCCCATCATCCCCATCATCATCATCACCCCATCATCATCATCCCCCCATCATCACCAACCCCCCATCATCATCATCCCTCCGTCATCATCCTCCCATCTTCATCATCCCCCATCATCATCCCCCTTCAACATCATCATCATCCCCCTATCATCATCAACCCCCATCATCAACCCCCATCATCATCATTCCCCCATCATCATCATCATCCCAAACAAAGAACAAAGAACAATCATCATCATCCCCCCATCATCATCATCCGCCATCATCATCCCCCACCATCATCCCCCCTTCACCATCATCCCACCATCATCATCATCCCACCATCATCATCATCCCCCCATCATCATCATACCCCCCCATCATCATCCCACCATCTTCATCATCCCCCCATCATCATCCCACCATCATCATCATCATCCCCCCATCATCAGCATCTCATCCACATCATCCACATCATCAATTACAGAGATGAGGAGTAATTTCTTCAACCAGAGAGTGGTGGGTCTGTGGAATTCATTGCAAACGAGGGCGGTGGAGGCCGGGACGTTGAGTGTCTTCAAGACAGAAGTTGATAAATTCTTGATTTCTCGAGGAATTATGGGCTGTGGAGAGAGAGCGGGTAAATGGAGTTGAAATCAGCCATGATTGAATAGTGGAGTGGACTCGATGGGCCGAATGGCCTTACTTCCGCTCCTATGTCTGATGGTCTTATCCCCCCATCATCATCATCCCACCCCATCATCCCCCCTCTCCCCTTCATCAGAATCCCCCCATCATCATCATCCCCCATCATCATCATCCCCCCATCATCATCATCCCCCATCATCAACCCCCATCAACATCATCCCCCATCATCATCATCCGCCATAATCATCATCCCCCATCATCATCATCCCACCATCATCATCATCCCCCATCATCTTCATCCCCCCATCATCACTAACCCCCCATCATCATCATCCCCCATCACCATCCTCCCATCATCATCATCCCCCATCATCATCATCCCCCATCATTAACCCCCCATCATCATCATCGACCATCATCATCCCCCCTTCACCATCATCATCATCCCTCCATCATCATCAACCCCCCATCATCATCACCCCCCATCATCATCAACCCCCCATCATTATCATCCCGCCCATCATCATCATCCCCCCATCATCCTCCCCCCGTCATCATCCCCCATCATCATCATCCCCCATCATCCTCCCCCCATCATCATCAACCCCCCATCATTATCATCCCCCATCATCATCATCCCCCCATCATCCTCCCCCCATCATCATCCCCCATCATCATCATCCCCCCATCATCCACCCCCATCATCATCATCCCCCAATCATCATCCCCCCATCATCCTCCCCCCATCATCATCCACCCCATCACCATCATCCCCCCATCATCACCCTCCCGTCATCATCATCCCCCATCATCATCCCCCCATCATCATCCCCCCATCATCATAACCCCATCATCATCATCCCCCATCATCATCATTCCCCCATCATCACACCCCCATCATCACCATCATCCCATCATCATCATCCCCCCCACCATCATCATCCCCCCATCATCATCATCCCCCCATCATCATCATCCCCCATCATCATCACCCCCCAGCATCATCATCCCCCATCATCATCCCCCATCATCATCACCCCCCCATCATCAACCCCCCATCATCCCCCATCATCATCATCATCCCCCCATCATTAGCCCCCCATCATCATCATCATTCCCCCATCATCATCATCATACCCCCATCATCAGCATCGCATCATCATCATCCCGTCAACTTCATCATCCCTCCATCATCATCCCCCCATCTTAATCCACTCATCATCATCCCCCATCTTCATCATCCCCCATCATGATCATCCCCCCATCATCATCCCCTATCATCAGCATCTCATCCACATCATCCCCCAATCATGATTATCCCCCATCAGCATCATCATCCCCCCATCATTAGCCCCCCATCAGCATCATCATCCCCCATCATCATCATCATACCCCCATCATCAGCATCCCATCATCATCATCCCACATTATCATCATCATCATCATCCCGTCATCTTCATCCTCCCACCATCATCATCCCCCATCATCATCCCCCATCATCATACCCCCATCATCATCCCCCACATCATCATCATCCCCCATCATCATCAACCCCTCATCATCATCATCATCGCATCATCATCATCCCCCATCATCATCATCCCCCATCATCCCCATCATCATCATCACCCCATCATCATCATCCCCCCATCATCACCAACCCCCCATCATCATCATCCCCCCGTCATCATCCTCCCATCTTCATCATCCCCCATCATCATCCCCCTTCAACATCATCATCATCCCCCCATCATCATCAACCCCCATCATCAACCCCCATCATCATCATTCCCCCCATCATCATCATCATCCCAAACAAAGAACAAAGAACAATCATCATCATCCCCCCATCATCATCATCCGCCATCATCATCCCCCACCATCATCCCCCCTTCACCATCATCCCACCATCATCATCATCCCACCATCATCATCATACCCCCCATCATCAGCATCCCATCATCATCATCCCACATTATCATCATCATCATCATCCCGTCATCTTCATCCTCCCACCATCATCATCCCCCATCATCATCCCCCATCATCATACCCCCATCATCATCCCCCACATCATCATCATCCCCCATCATCATCAACCCCTCATCATCATCATCATCGCATCATCATCATCCCCCATCATCATCATCATACCCCCATCATCAGCATCCCATCATCATCATCCCACATTATCATCATCATCATCATCCCGTCATCTTCATCCTCCCACCATCATCATCCCCCATCATCATCCCCCATCATCATACCCCCATCATCATCCCCCACATCATCATCATCCCCATCATCATCAACCCCTCATCATCATCATCATCGCATCATCATCATCCCCCATCATCATCATCCCCCATCATCCCCATCATCATCATCACCCCATCATCATCATCACCCCATCATCACCAACCCCCCATCATTTTCATCCCCCCGTCATCATCCTCCCATCTTCATCATCCCCCATCATCATCCCCCTTCAACATCATCATCATCCCCCCATCATCATCAACCCCCATCATCAACCCCCATCATCATCATTCCCCCCATCATCATCATCATCCCAAACAAAGAACAAAGAACAATCATCATCATCCCCCCATCATCATCATCCGCCATCATCATCCCCCACCATCATCCCCCCTTCACCATCATCCCACCTTCATCATCATCCCACCATCATCATCATCCCCCCATCATCATCATACCCCCCATCATCATCCCACCATCTTCATCATCCCCCCATCATCATCCCACCATCATCATCATCCCACCATCATCATCATACCCCCATCATCATCATACCCCCATCATCATACCCCCATCATCATCATCCCCCATTATCATTATCCCCCCATCATCATACCCCCATCATCATCATTCCCCCATCATCAGCAACCCCCCATCATCATCATCCCCACATCATTATCATTCCCCATCATCATCCCCATCATTATCATCCCCCCATCATCATCCCCCATCATCATACCCCCATCATCATCATCCTCCCATCATCACCAACCCCCCATCATCATCATCCCATCATCATCCCCCCCATCATCATACCCCCATCATCATCATCCCCCATTATCATTATCCCCCCATCATCATACCCCCATCATCATCATTCCCCTATCATCAGCAACCCCCCATCATCATCATCCAACCATCATCATCATCCCCCATCATCATCATACCCCCATCAGCATCCCCCCATCATTACCATCCCCCCATCATCATCATAACCCCATCATCACACCCCCATCATCATCATCCCCCATCATTATACCCCCACCATCATCATCCCCCCATCATCATCATCCCCCCATCATCATCATCCCCACATCATCATCCCCACATCATCATCCCCCATCATCATCATCGCCCCATCATCATCATCCCCCACATCATCATCATCCCCCCATCATCACCAACCCTCCATCATCATCATCCCCCATCATCATCATCCTGTCATCTTCATCATCCCTCCATCATCATCCCCATCATCATCATCCCCCCATCATCTTCATCCCCCATCATCAGCCCCCCATCATCATCATCCCCCATCATCATCATCCCACCATCATCACCAACCCCCTATCATCATCATCCCCCCATCACCATCCTCCCATCATCATCATCCCCCATCATCATCATCCCCCCATCATCAACGCCCCATCATCATCATCCCCCCATCATCATCCCCCCTTCACCATCATCATCATCCACCCATCATCATCAACCCCCCATCATCATCAACCCCCATCATCATCATCATCCCCCCATCATCAGCATCTCATCCACATCATCCACATCATCCATTACAGAGATGAGGAGTAATTTCTTCAGCCAGAGAGTGGTGGGTCTGTGGAATTCATTGCCACAGAGGGCGGTGGAGGCCGGGACGTTGAGTGTCTTTCAGACAGAATTTGATAAATTCTTGATTTCTTGAGGAATTAAGGGCTATGGAGAGAGAGCGGGTAAATGGAGTTGAATCAGCCATGATTGAATGGTGGAGTGGACGCGATGGGCCGAATGGCCTTACTTCCGCTCCAATGTCTGATGGTCTTATCCCCCATCATCATCATCCCACCCCATCATCCCCCCTCTCCCCTTCATCAGAATCCCCCCATCATCATCATCCCCCATCATCATCATCCCCCCATCATCATCAACCCCCAATCATCATCCCCCATCATCATCATCCCCCCCATCATCATCATCCCCCCATCATCCTCCCCCCACCATCATCCCCCCATCATCATCAACCCCCATCATCATCAACCCCCATCATCATCATCCCCCCATTATCATCCCCCCATCATCATCATCCCCCAATCATCATCATCCTGTCATCTTCATCATCCCTCCATCATCATCCCCCCATCATCATCATCCCCCATCATCATCCCCCCATCATCATCATCCCCCATCATCATCAACCCCCCATCATTATCAACCCCCCATCATCATCATCCCCCCATTATCAACCCCCCATCATCATCATCCCATCATCATCATCCCCCCATCATCATCATCCCCCCGTCATCATCAACCCGCATCATCATCAACCCCCATCATCATCATCCCCCCATCATTATCATCCCCCATCATCAACCCCCCATCATCATCAACCCCCATCATCATCATCCCCCATCATCATCATCCCCCATCATCATCATCCCCCATCATTATCATCCCACCATCATCATCATTCCCCATCATCACCAACCCCCATCATCATCATCCCCCCATCACCATCCTCCCATCATCATCCCCCATCATCAACCCCCCATCATCATCATCCCCCCATCATCACCCCCCCTTCACCATCATCATCATCCACCCATCATCATCAACCCCCCATCATCATCAACCCCCATCATCATCATCCCCCATCATCATCATCATCCCCCCATCATCAGCATCTCATCCACATCATCCACATCATCAATTACAGAGATGAGGAGTAATTTCTTCAACCAGAGAGTGGTGGGTCTGTGGAATTCATTGCCACAGAGGGCGGTGGAGGCCGGGACGTTGAGTGTCTTCAAGACAGAAGTTGATAAATTCTTGATTTCTCGAGGAATTATGGGCTGTGGAGAGAGAGCGGGTAAATGGAGTTGAAATCAGCCATGATTGAATAGTGGAGTGGACTCGATGGGCCGAATGGCCTTACTTCCGCTCCTATGTCTGATGGTCTTATCCCCCCATCATCATCATCCCACCCCATCATCCCCCCTCTCCCCTTCATCAGAATCCCCCCATCATCATCATCCCCCATCATCATCATCCCCCCATCATCATCATCCCCCATCATCAACCCCCATCAACATCATCCCCCATCATCATCATCCGCCATAATCATCATCCCCCATCATCATCATCCCACCATCATCATCATCCCCCATCATCTTCATCCCCCCATCATCACTAACCCCCCATCATCATCATCCCCCATCACCATCCTCCCATCATCATCATCCCCCATCATCATCATCCCCCATCATTAACCCCCCATCATCATCATCGACCATCATCATCCCCCCTTCACCATCATCATCATCCCTCCATCATCATCAACCCCCCATCATCATCACCCCCCATCATCATCAACCCCCCATCATTATCATCCCACCCATCATCATCATCCCCCCATCATCCTCCCCCCGTCATCATCCCCCATCATCATCATCCCCCCATCATCCTCCCCCCATCATCATCAACCCCCCATCATTATCATCCCCCATCATCATCATCCCCCCATCATCCTCCCCCCATCATCATCCCCCATCATCATCATCCCCCCATCATCCACCCCCATCATCATCATCCCCCAATCATCATCCCCCCATCATCCTCCCCCCATCATCATCCACCCCATCACCATCATCCCCCCATCATCACCCTCCCGTCATCATCATCCCCCATCATCATCCCCCCATCATCATCCCCCCATCATCATAACCCCATCATCATCATCCCCCATCATCATCATTCCCCCATCATCACACCCCCATCATCACCATCATCCCATCATCATCATCCCCCCCACCATCATCATCCCCCCATCATCATCATCCCCCCATCATCATCATCCCCCATCATCATCCCCCATCATCATCACCCCCAGCATCATCATCCCCATCATCATCCCCCATCATCATCACCCCCCCCATCATCAACCCCCCATCATCATCCCCATCATCATCCCCCATCATCATCATCATCCCCCCATCATTAGCCCCCCATCATCATCATCATTCCCCCATCATCATCATCATACCCCCATCATCAGCATCGCATCATCATCATCCCGTCAACTTCATCATCCCTCCATCATCATCCCCCCATCTTAATCCACTCATCATCATCCCCCATCTTCATCATCCCCCATCATGATCATCCCCCCATCATCATCCCCTATCATCAGCATCTCATCCACATCATCCCCAATCATGATTATCCCCCATCAGCATCATCATCCCCCCATCATTAGCCCCCCATCAGCATCATCATCCCCCATCATCATCATCATACCCCCATCATCAGCATCCCATCATCATCATCCCACATTATCATCATCATCATCATCCCGTCATCTTCATCCTCCCACCATCATCATCCCCCATCATCATCCCCCATCATCATACCCCCATCATCATCCCCCACATCATCATCATCCCCCATCATCATCAACCCCTCATCATCATCATCATCGCATCATCATCATCCCCCATCATCATCATCCCCCATCATCCCCATCATCATCATCACCCCATCATCATCATCCCCCCATCATCACCAACCCCCCATCATCATCATCCCCCCGTCATCATCCTCCCATCTTCATCATCCCCCATCATCATTCCCCCATCATCATCCCCCTTCAACATCATCATCATCCCCCCATCATCATCAACCCCCATCATCAACCCCCATCATCATCATTCCCCCCATCATCATCATCATCCCAAACAAAGAACAAAGAACAATCATCATCATCCCCCCATCATCATCATCCGCCATCATCATCCCCCACCATCATCCCCCCTTCACCATCATCCCACCATCATCATCATCCCACCATCATCATCATCCCCCCATCATCATCATACCCCCCCATCATCATCCCACCATCTTCATCATCCCCCCATCATCATCCCACCATCATCATCATCCCACCATCATCATCATACCCCCATCATCATCATACCCCCATCATCATCCCACCATCATCATCATCCCACCATCATCATCATCCCCCCATCATCCCCCATCATCATCACCCCCCCATCATCATCATCACCCCATCATCATCCCCCCATCATCATCCCCCCATCATCATCCCCATCATCATCATCCCCCATCATCATCATCCCCCCATCATCATCCGCCCATCATCATCATCCCCCATCATCATACCCCCATCATCATCATACCCACCCATCGTCACCCCCCATCATCATCAACTGCCAATCATCATCATCCGCCATCATCATCATCCCACCATCATCATCATCCCCCCATCAGCATCCCCCCATCATTACCATCCCCCCATCATCATCATAACCCCATCATCACACCCCCATCATCATCATCCCCCATCATTATACCCCCACCATCATCATCCCCCCATCATCATCATCCCCCCATCATCATCATCCCCACATCATCATCCCCCATCATCATCATCCCCCATCATCATCATCGCCCCATCATCTTTCCCCCATCATCATCCCCCCATCATCATCATCCCCCCATCATCATCCCCCACATCATCATCATCCCCCCATCATCATACCCCCATCATCATCATCCTCCCATCATCACCAACCCCCATCATCATCATCCCATCATCATCCCCCCCATCATCATACCCCCATCATCATCATCCCCCATCATCATCATCGCCCCATCATCTTTCCCCCATCATCATCCCCCCATCATCATCATCCCCCCATCATCATCCCCCCATCATCATACCCCCATCATCATCATCCCCCCATCATCATCATCCCCCATCATCATCATCGCCCCATCATCTTTCCCCCATCATCATCCCTCCATCATCATCATCCCCCCATCATCATCCCCCCCATCATCATACCACCAACATCATCATCCCCCATCACCATCATCCCCCATCATCATCCCCCACATCATCATCATCCCCCCATCATCATCCCCCATCATCATCATCCCCCCATCATCATCATCCCCCCATCATCATCATCCCCCATCATCATCATCGCCCCATCATCTTTCCCCCATCATCACCCCCACATCATCATCATCCCCCATCATCATCCCCCACATCATCATCATCCCCCCATCATCATACCCCCATCATCATCATCCTCCCATCATCACCAACCCCCCATCATCATCATCCCATCATCATCCCCCCCATCATCATACCCCCATCATCATCATCCCCCATTATCATTATCCCCCCATCATCATACCCCCATCATCATCATTCCCCCATCATCAGCAACCCCCCATCATCATCATCCCCACATCATTATCATCCCCCATCATCATCCCCATCATTATCATCCCCCCATCATCATCCCCCATCATCATACCCCCATCATCATCATCCTCCCATCATCACCAACCCCCCATCATCATCATCCCATCATCATCCCCCCATCATCATACCCCCATCATCATCATCCCCCATTATCATTATCCCCCCATCATCATACCCCCATCATCATCATTCCCCTATCATCAGCAACCCCCATCATCATCATCCAACCATCATCATCATCCCCCATCATCATCATCCCCCCATCAGCATCCCCCCATCATTACCATCCCCCCATCATCATCATAACCCCATCATCACACCCCCATCATCATCATCCCCCATCATTATACCCCCACCATCATCATCCCCCCATCATCATCATCCCCCCATCATCATCATCCCCACATCATCATCCCCCATCATCATCATCGCCCCATCATCATCATCCCCCACATCATCATCATCCCCCCATCATCACCAACCCTCCATCATCATCATCCCCCATCATCATCATCCTGTCATCTTCATCATCCCTCCATCATCATCCCCATCATCATCATCCCCCCATCATCTTCATCCCCCATCATCAGCCCCCCATCATCATCATCCCCCATCATCATCACCCCCCAATCATCATCATCACCCCATCATCATCATTCCCCCATCATCATCATCCCGCCATCATCATCATCCCACCATCATCATCATCCCCCATCATCATCATCCCCATCATCATCATCCCCCCATCATCACCAACCCCCCATCATCATCATCCCATCATCATCCCCCCATCATCATACCCCCATCATCATCATCCCCCATCATCATCATCGCCCCATCATCTTTCCCCCATCATCATCCCCCCATCATCATCATCCCCCCATCATCATCCCCCCATCATCATACCCCCATCATCATCATCCCCCCATCATCATCATCCCCCATCATCATCATCGCCCCATCATCTTTCCCCCATCATCATCCCTCCATCATCATCATCCCCCCATCATCATCCCCCCATCATCATACCCCCATCATCATCATCCCCCATCACCATCATCCCCCATCATCATCCCCCACATCATCATCATCCCCCCATCATCATCCCCCATCATCATCATCCCCCCATCATCATCATCCCCCCATCATCATCATCCCCCATCATCATCATCGCCCCATCATCTTTCCCCCATCATCACCCCCACATCATCATCATCCCCCCATCATCATCCCCCACATCATCATCATCCCCCCATCATCATACCCCCATCATCATCATCCTCCCATCATCACCAACCCCCCATCATCATCATCCCATCATCATCCCCCCATCAACCTACCCCCATCATCATCATCCCCCATTATCATTATCCCCCCATCATCATACCCCCATCATCATCATTCCCCCATCATCAGCAACCCCCCATCATCATCATCCCCACATCATTATCATCCCCCATCATCATCCCCATCATTATCATCCCCCCATCATCATCCCCCATCATCATACCCCCATCATCATCATCCTCCCATCATCACCAACCCCCCATCATCATCATCCCATCATCATCCCCCCCATCATCATACCCCCATCATCATCATCCCCCATTATCATTATCCCCCCATCATCATACCCCCATCATCATCATTCCCCTATCATCAGCAACCCCCCATCATCATCATCCAACCATCATCATCATCCCCCATCATCATCATCCCCCCATCAGCATCCCCCCATCATTACCATCCCCCCATCATCATCATAACCCCATCATCACACCCCCATAATCATCATCCCCCATCATTATACCCCCACCATCATCATCCCCCCATCATCATCATCCCCCCATCATCATCATCCCCACATCATCATCCCCCATCATCATCATCGCCCCATCATCATCATCCCCCACATCATCATCATCCCCCCATCATCACCAACCCTCCATCATCATCATCCCCCATCATCATCATCCTGTCATCTTCATCATCCCTCCATCATCATCCCCATCATCATCATCCCCCCATCATCTTCATCCCCCATCATCAGCCCCCCATCATCATCATCCCCCATCATCATCACCCCCCCAATCATCATCATCACCCCATCATCATCATTCCCCCATCATCATCATCCCGCCATCATCATCATCCCACCATCATCATCATCCCCCCATCATCATCATCCCCATCATCATCATCCCCCCATCATCATCCCCCATCATCAACCCCCCATCATCATCATCCCCATCATCATCATTCCTCCATCATCATCACCCCCCATCATCATCATCCCCCCATCATCAACCCCCCATCATCATCAACCCCCCCATCATCATCATCCCCCATCATCATCATCCCCCATCATAATCAGCCCCCATCATCATCATCCCACCATCACCATCATTCCCCATCATCATCATCCCACCATCATCACCAACCCCCTATCATCATCATCCCCCCATCACCATCCTCCCATCATCATCATCCCCCATCATCATCATCCCCCCATCATCAACGCCCCATCATCATCATCCCCCCATCATCATCCCCCCTTCACCATCATCATCATCCACCCATCATCATCAACCCCCCATCATCATCAACCCCCATCATCATCATCATCCCCCCATCATCAGCATCTCATCCACATCATCCACATCATCCATTACAGAGATGAGGAGTAATTTCTTCAGCCAGAGAGTGGTGGGTCTGTGGAATTCATTGCCACAGAGGGCGGTGGAGGCCGGGAC
Source organism: Scyliorhinus torazame (assembly GCF_047496885.1). NCBI lineage: Eukaryota > Metazoa > Chordata > Chondrichthyes > Carcharhiniformes > Scyliorhinidae > Scyliorhinus > Scyliorhinus torazame. The sequence continues at coordinate 42,093,939 of NC_092733.1, read as the reverse complement.
GTTGAGTGTCTTTAAGACAGAATTTGATAAATTCTTGATTTCTTGAGGAATTAAGGGCTATGGAGAGAGAGCGGGTAAATGGAGTTGAATCAGCCATGATTGAATGGTGGAGTGGACGCGATGGGCCGAATGGCCTTACTTCCGCTCCAATGTCTGATGGTCTTATCCCCCATCATCATCATCCCACCCCATCATCCCCCCTCTCCCCTTCATCAGAATCCCCCCATCATCATCATCCCCCATCATCATCATCCCCCCATCATCATCAACCCCCAATCATCATCCCCCATCATCATCATCCCCCCATCATCCTCCCCCCACCATCATCCCCCCATCATCATCAACCCCCATCATCATCAACCCCCATCATCATCATCCCCCCATTATCATCCCCCCATCATCATCATCCCCCAATCATCATCATCCTGTCATCTTCATCATCCCTCCATCATCATCTCCCCATCATCAACATCCCCCATCATCATCCCCCCATCATCATCATCCCCCATCATCATCAACCCCCCATCATTATCAACCCCCCATCATCATCATCCCCCCATTATCAACCCCCCATCATCATCATCCCATCATCATCATCCCCCCATCATCATCATCCCCCCGTCATCATCAACCCGCATCATCATCAACCCCCATCATCATCATCCCCCCATCATTATCATCCCCCATCATCAACCCCCCATCATCATCAACCCCCATCATCATCATCCCCCATCATCATCATCCCCCATCATCATCATCCCCCACCATCATCATCCCCCCATCATCATCATCCCCCCATCATCATCATCCCCACATCATCATCCCCCATCATCATCATCGCCCCATCATCATCATCCCCCACATCATCATCATCCCCCCATCATCACCAACCCTCCATCATCATCATCCCCCATCATCATCATCCTGTCATCTTCATCATCCCTCCATCATCATCCCCATCATCATCATCCCCCCATCATCTTCATCCCCCATCATCAGCCCCCCATCATCATCATCCCCCATCATCATCACCCCCCCAATCATCATCATCACCCCATCATCATCATTCCCCCATCATCATCATCCCGCCATCATCATCATCCCACCATCATCATCATCCCCCCATCATCATCATCCCCATCATCATCATCCCCCCATCATCATCCCCCATCATCAACCCCCCATCATCATCATCCCCATCATCATCATTCCTCCATCATCATCACCCCCGATCATCATCATCCCCCCATCATCAACCCCCCATCATCATCAACCCCCCCATCATCATCATCCCCCATCATCATCATCCCCCATCATAATCAGCCCCCATCATCATCATCCCACCATCATCATCATTCCCCATCATCATCATCCCACCATCATCACCAACCCCCTATCATCATCATCCCCCCATCACCATCCTCCCATCATCATCATCCCCCATCATCATCATCCCCCCATCATCAACGCCCCATCATCATCATCCCCCCATCATCATCCCCCCTTCACCATCATCATCATCCACCCATCATCATCAACCCCCCATCATCATCAACCCCCATCATCATCATCATCCCCCCATCATCAGCATCTCATCCACATCATCCACATCATCCATTACAGAGATGAGGAGTAATTTCTTCAGCCAGAGAGTGGTGGGTCTGTGGAATTCATTGCCACAGAGGGCGGTGGAGGCCGGGACGTTGAGTGTCTTTAAGACAGAATTTGAAAAATTCTTGATTTCTTGAGGAATTAAGGGCTATGGAGAGAGAGCGGGTAAATGGAGTTGAATCAGCCATGATTGAATGGTGGAGTGGACGCGATGGGCCGAATGGCCTTACTTCCGCTCCAATGTCTGATGGTCTTATCCCCCATCATCATCATCCCACCCCATCATCCCCCCTCTCCCCTTCATCAGAATCCCCCCATCATCATCATCCCCCATCATCATCATCCCCCCATCATCATCAACCCCCAATCATCATCCCCCATCATCATCATCCCCCCATCATCCTCCCCCCACCATCATCCCCCCATCATCATCAACCCCCATCATCATCAACCCCCATCATCATCATCCCCCCATTATCATCCCCCCATCATCATCATCCCCCAATCATCATCATCCTGTCATCTTCATCATCCCTCCATCATCATCCCCCCATCATCATCATCCCCCATCATCATCCCCCCATCATCATCATCCCCCATCATCATCAACCCCCCATCATTATCAACCCCCCATCATCACCATCCCCCCATTATCAACCCCCCATCATCATCATCCCATCATCACCATCCCCCCATCATCATCATCCCCCCGTCATCATCAACCCGCATCATCATCAACCCCCATCATCATCATCCCCCCATCATTATCATCCCCCATCATCAACCCCCCATCATCATCAACCCCCATCATCATCATCCCCCATCATCATCATCCCCCATCATCATCATCCCCCATCATTATCATCCCACCATCATCATCATTCCCCATCATCCCCCCATCATCACCAACCCCCATCATCATCATCCCCCCATCACCATCCTCCCATCATCATCCCCCATCATCAACCCCCCATCATCATCATCCCCCCATCATCACCCCCCTTCACCATCATCATCATCCACCCATCATCATCAACCCCCCATCATCATCAACCCCCATCATCATCATCCCCCATCATCATCATCATCCCCCCATCATCAGCATCTCATCCACATCATCCACATCATCAATTACAGAGATGAGGAGTAATTTCTTCAACCAGAGAGTGGTGGGTCTGTGGAATTCATTGCAAACGAGGGCGGTGGAGGCCGGGACGTTGAGTGTCTTCAAGACAGAAGTTGATAAATTCTTGATTTCTCGAGGAATTATGGGCTGTGGAGAGAGAGCGGGTAAATGGAGTTGAAATCAGCCATGATTGAATAGTGGAGTGGACTCGATGGGCCGAATGGCCTTACTTCCGCTCCTATGTCTGATGGTCTTATCCCCCCATCATCATCATCCCACCCCATCATCCCCCCTCTCCCCTTCATCAGAATCCCCCCATCATCATCATCCCCCATCATCATCATCCCCCCATCATCATCATCCCCCATCATCAACCCCCATCAACATCATCCCCCATCATCATCATCTGCCATAATCATCATCCCCCATCATCATCATCCCACCATCATCATCATCCCCCATCATCTTCATCCCCCCATCATCACTAACCCCCCATCATCATCATCCCCCATCACCATCCTCCCATCATCATCATCCCCCATCATCATCATCCCCCATCATTAACCCCCCATCATCATCATCGACCATCATCATCCCCCCTTCACCATCATCATCATCCCTCCATCATCATCAACCCCCCATCATCATCACCCCCCATCATCATCAACCCCCCATCATTATCATCCCGCCCATCATCATCATCCCCCCATCATCCTCCCCCCGTCATCATCCCCCATCATCATCATCCCCCCATCATCCTCCCCCCATCATCATCAACCCCCCATCATTATCATCCCCCATCATCATCATCCCCCCATCATCCTCCCCCCATCATCATCCCCCATCATCATCATCCCCCCATCATCCACCCCCATCATCATCATCCCCCAATCATCATCCCCCCATCATCCTCCCCCCATCATCATCCACCCCATCACCATCATCCCCCCATCATCACCCTCCCGTCATCATCATCCCCCATCATCATCATTCCCCCATCATCACACCCCCATCATCACCATCATCCCATCATCATCATCCCCCCCACCATCATCATCCCCCCATCATCATCTTGATTTCTCGAGGAATTATGGGCTGTGGAGAGAGAGCGGGTAAATGGAGTTGAAATCAGCCATGATTGAATAGTGGAGTGGACTCGATGGGCCGAATGGCCTTACTTCCGCTCCTATGTCTGATGGTCTTATCCCCCCATCATCATCATCCCACCCCATCATCCCCCCTCTCCCCTTCATCAGAATCCCCCCATCATCATCATCCCCCATCATCATCATCCCCCCATCATCATCATCCCCCATCATCAACCCCCATCAACATCATCCCCCATCATCATCATCTGCCATAATCATCATCCCCCATCATCATCATCCCACCATCATCATCATCCCCCATCATCTTCATCCCCCCATCATCACTAACCCCCCATCATCATCATCCCCCATCACCATCCTCCCATCATCATCATCCCCCATCATCATCATCCCCCATCATTAACCCCCCATCATCATCATCGACCATCATCATCCCCCCTTCACCATCATCATCATCCCTCCATCATCATCAACCCCCCATCATCATCACCCCCCATCATCATCAACCCCCCATCATTATCATCCCGCCCATCATCATCATCCCCCCATTATCCTCCCCCCGTCATCATCCCCCATCATCATCATCCCCCCATCATCCTCCCCCCATCATCATCAACCCCCCATCATTATCATCCCCCATCATCATCATCCCCCCATCATCCTCCCCCCATCATCATCCCCCATCATCATCATCCCCCCATCATCCACCCCCATCATCATCATCCCCCAATCATCATCCCCCCATCATCCTCCCCCCATCATCATCCACCCCATCACCATCATCCCCCCATCATCACCCTCCCGTCATCATCATCCCCCATCATCATCATTCCCCCATCATCACACCCCCATCATCACCATCATCCCATCATCATCATCCCCCCCACCATCATCATCCCCCCATCATCATCATCCCCCCATCATCATCATCCCCCATCATCATCCCCCATCATCATCACCCCCCAGCATCATCATCCCCCATCATCATCCCCCATCATCATCACCCCCCCATCATCAACCCCCCATCATCATCCCCATCATCATCCCCCATCATCATCATCATCCCCCCATCATTAGCCCCCCATCATCATCATCATTCCCCCATCATCATCATCATACCCCCATCATCAGCATCGCATCATCATCATCCCGTCAACTTCATCATCCCTCCATCATCATCCCCCCATCTTAATCCACTCATCATCATCCCCCATCTTCATCATCCCCCATCATGATCATCCCCCCATCATCATCCCCTATCATCAGCATCTCATCCACATCATCCCCCAATCATGATTATCCCCCATCAGCATCATCATCCCCCCATCATTAGCCCCCCATCAGCATCATCATCCCCCATCATCATCATCATACCCCCATCATCAGCATCCCATCATCATCATCCCACATTATCATCATCATCATCATCCCGTCATCTTCATCCTCCCACCATCATCATCCCCCATCATCATCCCCCATCATCATACCCCCATCATCATCCCCCACATCATCATCATCCCCCATCATCATCAACCCCTCATCATCATCATCATCGCATCATCATCATCCCCCATCATCATCATCCCCCATCATCCCCATCATCATCATCACCCCATCATCATCATCCCCCCATCATCACCAACCCCCCATCATCATCATCCCCCCGTCATCATCCTCCCATCTTCATCATCCCCCATCATCATTCCCCCATCATCATCCCCCTTCAACATCATCATCATCCCCCCATCATCATCAACCCCCATCATCAACCCCCATCATCATCATTCCCCCCATCATCATCATCATCCCAAACAAAGAACAAAGAACAATCATCATCATCCCCCCATCATCATCATCCGCCATCATCATCCCCCACCATCATCCCCCCTTCACCATCATCCCACCATCATCATCATCCCACCATCATCATCATCCCCCCATCATCATCATACCCCCCCATCATCATCCCACCATCTTCATCATCCCCCATCATCATCCCACCATCATCATCATCCCACCATCATCATCATACCCCCATCATCATCATACCCCCATCATCATCCCACCATCATCATCATCCCACCATCATCATCATCCCCCCATCATCCCCCATCATCATCATCCCCCCATCATCATCATCACCCCATCATCATCCCCCCATCATCATCCCCCCATCATCATCCCCATCATCATCATCCCCCATCATCATCATCCCCCCATCATCATCCGCCCATCATCAACATCCCCCATCATCATACCCCCATCATCATCATACCCACCCATCGTCACCCCCCATCATCATCAACCGCCAATCATCATCATCCCCATCATCATCATCCCACCATCATCATCATCCCCCCATCATCATGATCCCCCCATCATCATCCCACCATCATCATCATCCCACCATCATCATCATCCCACCATCATCATCATCCCACCATCATCATCATCCCCCATCATCATCATACCCCCCATCATCATCCCACCATCATCATCATCCCACCATCACCATCATCCCCCCATCATCATCATCCCCCCATCATCATCATCCCACCATCAACCCCATCATCATCCCCCATCATCATCCCCCCATCATTATCCCCCCATCATCATCCCACCATCATCACCTCCCCATCATCATCATCCCCCCATCATCATCATCCCCCCCATCATCATCATCCCTCCATCATCATGCCACCATCATCATGCCCCCCCATCATCATCCCCCCCATCATCATCCCCCCATCATCATCCCCCCATCATCATCCCACCATCATCACCCCCTCCATCATCATCAGCCCCCCATCATTATCATCCCCCCCAGCATCACACCCCCATCATTATACCCCCCATCATCATCCTACCATCATCATCCCCCCATCAACATCATCGCCCCATCATCATCATCCCCCCATCATCATCCTCCCCCATCATCATCATCCCCATCATCATCATCCCCCCCATCATCATCATCGCCCGTCATCATCATCCCCCATCATCATCATCCCCTCATCATCATCATCATCCTCCCATCAACATCATACCCCCATCATCATCCCCCATCATCATACCCCCCATCATCATCCCACCATCATCATCATCCCACCATCATCATCATCCCCCCATCATCATCCTTGCCCATCATCATCATCCCCCCAACATCATCATCCCCCCATCATCTTCATCCCCATCATCATCCCCCATCATCATCAGCCCCCCATCATCATCATCACCCCATCATCATCCCACCATCACCATCATCCCTCCATCATCATCCCACCACCTTCATCATCCCACCATCATCATCATCCCACCATCATCCACCATCATCATCATCCCCATCATCATCATACCCCCATCATCATCATCCCCCCATCAGCATCATACCCCCATCATCATCCCACCATCATCATCATCCCCCATCATCGTCCCACCATCATCCCACCATCATCATCATCCCCCCAGCATCATCAACCCCATCATCATCCCACCATCATCATCATACCCCCCATCATCATCATACCCCCCATCATCATCATCCTCCCATCATCCCCCCACCATCATCCCCCATCATCATCCCCCCCATCATCATCATCCCCCCATCATCATCCCCCCTTCATCATACCCCCATCATCATCATCCCATCATCATCATCCCCCATCATCATCATCATCCCATCATCATCATCCCCCCCATCATCATCATCCCCCCCATCATCATCATCCCCCATCATCATCATCATCCCATCATCATCATCCCCCCATCATCATCATCCCCCCATCATCATCATCCCCCCATCATCATCATCCCCATCATCATCCCCCCATCATCATCATCCCCCCCATCATCATCATCCCCCCATCATCATCCCCACCCATCATCATCATCCCCCCATCATCATCCCCCATCATCATCCCCCCATCATCATCATCCCCCATCATCATACCCCCATCATCATCATCCCCCCATCATCATCACCCCCATCATCATCACCCCATCATCATCATCCCCCATCATCATCATCCCACCATCATCATCATACCCCATCATCATCATACCCCCATCATCATCCCACCATCATCATCATCCCACCATCATCATCATCCCCCCATGATCATCATCCCCCCATCATCCCCCATCATCATCATCCCCCCCATCATCATCATCCCCCCATCATCATCCCGTCATCATCATCCCCCATCATCATCCCCCCATCATCATCATCCCCCCATCATCATACACCCATCATCATCATCACCCCATCATCACCATCCCCCCATCATCATCCCCCCATCATCATCATCCCCCATCATCATACCCCCATCATCATCATACCCACCCATCGTCATACCCCCATCATCATCAACCCCCAATCATCATCATCCCCCATCACCATCACCCCCCAATCATCATCACCCCATCATCATCATTCCCCCATCATCATCATCCCTCCATCATCATCGTCCCCCATCATCACCATCCCCCCATCATCATCCCCCATCATCAACCCCCCATCATCATCATCCCCATAATCATCATCCCTCCATCATCATCATCCCCATCATCATCATCAACCCCTCATCATCATCATCATCGCATCATCATCATCCCCCATCATCATCATCCCCCATCATCCCCATCATCATCATCACCCCATCATCATCATCCCCCCATCATCACCAACCCCCCATCATTTTCATCCCCCCGTCATCATCCTCCCATCTTCATCATCTCCCATCATCATCCCCCTTCAACATCATCATCATCCCCCCATCATCATCAACCCCCATCATCAACCCCCATCATCATCATTCCCCCCATCATCATCATCATCCCAAACAAAGAACAAAGAACAATCATCATCATCCCCCCATCATCATCATCCGCCATCATCATCCCCCACCATCATCCCCCCTTCACCATCATCCCACCTTCATCATCATCCCACCATCATCATCATCCCCCCATCATCATCATACCCCCCATCATCATCCCACCATCTTCATCATCCCCCCATCATCATCCCACCATCATCATCATCCCACCATCATCATCATACCCCCATCATCATCATACCCCCATCATCATACCCCCATCATCATCATCCCCCATTATCATTATCCCCCCATCATCATACCCCCATCATCATCATTCCCCCATCATCAGCAACCCCCCATCATCATCATCCCCACATCATTATCATTCCCCATCATCATCCCCATCATTATCATCCCCCCATCATCATCCCCCATCATCATACCCCCATCATCATCATCCTCCCATCATCACCAACCCCCCATCATCATCATCCCATCATCATCCCCCCCATCATCATACCCCCATCATCATCATCCCCCATTATCATTATCCCCCCATCATCATACCCCCATCATCATCATTCCCCTATCATCAGCAACCCCCCATCATCATCATCCAACCATCATCATCATCCCCCATCATCATCATACCCCCATCAGCATCCCCCCATCATTACCATCCCCCCATCATCATCATAACCCCATCATCACACCCCCATCATCATCATCCCCCATCATTATACCCCCACCATCATCATCCCCCCATCATCATCATCCCCCCATCATCATCATCCCCACATCATCATCCCCACATCATCATCCCCCATCATCATCATCGCCCCATCATCATCATCCCCCACATCATCATCATCCCCCCATCATCACCAACCCTCCATCATCATCACCCCCCATCATCATCATCCTGTCATCTTCATCATCCCTCCATCATCATCCCCATCATCATCATCCCCCCATCATCTTCATCCCCCATCATCAGCCCCCCATCATCATCATCCCCCATCATCATCATCCCACCATCATCACCAACCCCCTATCATCATCATCCCCCCATCACCATCCTCCCATCATCATCATCCCCCATCATCATCATCCCCCCATCATCAACGCCCCATCATCATCATCCCCCCATCATCATCCCCCCTTCACCATCATCATCATCCACCCATCATCATCAACCCCCCATCATCATCAACCCCCATCATCATCATCATCCCCCCATCATCAGCATCTCATCCACATCATCCACATCATCCATTACAGAGATGAGGAGTAATTTCTTCAGCCAGAGAGTGGTGGGTCTGTGGAATTCATTGCCACAGAGGGCGGTGGAGGCCGGGACGTTGAGTGTCTTTAAGACAGAATTTGATAAATTCTTGATTTCTTGAGGAATTAAGGGCTATGGAGAGAGAGCGGGTAAATGGAGTTGAATCAGCCATGATTGAATGGTGGAGTGGACGCGATGGGCCGAATGGCCTTACTTCCGCTCCAATGTCTGATGGTCTTATCCCCCATCATCATCATCCCACCCCATCATCCCCCCTCTCCCCTTCATCAGAATCCCCCCATCATCATCATCCCCCATCATCATCATCCCCCCATCATCATCAACCCCCAATCATCATCCCCCATCATCATCATCCCCCCCATCATCATCATCCCCCCATCATCCTCCCCCCACCATCATCCCCCCATCATCATCAACCCCCATCATCATCAACCCCCATCATCATCATCCCCCCATTATCATCCCCCCATCATCATCATCCCCCAATCATCATCATCCTGTCATCTTCATCATCCCTCCATCATCATCCCCCCATCATCATCATCCCCCATCATCATCCCCCCATCATCATCATCCCCCATCATCATCAACCCCCCATCATTATCAACCCCCCATCATCATCATCCCCCCATTATCAACCCCCCATCATCATCATCCCATCATCATCATCCCCCCATCATCATCATCCCCCCGTCATCATCAACCCGCATCATCATCAACCCCCATCATCATCATCCCCCCATCATTATCATCCCCCATCATCAACCCCCCATCATCATCAACCCCCATCATCATCATCCCCCATCATCATCATCCCCCATCATCATCATCCCCCATCATTATCATCCCACCATCATCATCATTCCCCATCATCACCAACCCCCATCATCATCATCCCCCCATCACCATCCTCCCATCATCATCCCCCATCATCAACCCCCCATCATCATCATCCCCCCATCATCACCCCCCCTTCACCATCATCATCATCCACCCATCATCATCAACCCCCCATCATCATCAACCCCCATCATCATCATCCCCCATCATCATCATCATCCCCCCATCATCAGCATCTCATCCACATCATCCACATCATCAATTACAGAGATGAGGAGTAATTTCTTCAACCAGAGAGTGGTGGGTCTGTGGAATTCATTGCCACAGAGGGCGGTGGAGGCCGGGACGTTGAGTGTCTTCAAGACAGAAGTTGATAAATTCTTGATTTCTCGAGGAATTATGGGCTGTGGAGAGAGAGCGGGTAAATGGAGTTGAAATCAGCCATGATTGAATAGTGGAGTGGACTCGATGGGCCGAATGGCCTTACTTCCGCTCCTATGTCTGATGGTCTTATCCCCCCATCATCATCATCCCACCCCATCATCCCCCCTCTCCCCTTCATCAGAATCCCCCCATCATCATCATCCCCCATCATCATCATCCCCCCATCATCATCATCCCCCATCATCAACCCCCATCAACATCATCCCCCATCATCATCATCCGCCATAATCATCATCCCCCATCATCATCATCCCACCATCATCATCATCCCCCATCATCTTCATCCCCCCATCATCACTAACCCCCCATCATCATCATCCCCCATCACCATCCTCCCATCATCATCATCCCCCATCATCATCATCCCCCATCATTAACCCCCCATCATCATCATCGACCATCATCATCCCCCCTTCACCATCATCATCATCCCTCCATCATCATCAACCCCCCATCATCATCACCCCCCATCATCATCAACCCCCCATCATTATCATCCCACCCATCATCATCATCCCCCCATCATCCTCCCCCCGTCATCATCCCCCATCATCATCATCCCCCCATCATCCTCCCCCCATCATCATCAACCCCCCATCATTATCATCCCCCATCATCATCATCCCCCCATCATCCTCCCCCCATCATCATCCCCCATCATCATCATCCCCCCATCATCCACCCCCATCATCATCATCCCCCAATCATCATCCCCCCATCATCCTCCCCCCATCATCATCCACCCCATCACCATCATCCCCCCATCATCACCCTCCCGTCATCATCATCCCCCATCATCATCCCCCCATCATCATCCCCCCATCATCATAACCCCATCATCATCATCCCCCATCATCATCATTCCCCCATCATCACACCCCCATCATCACCATCATCCCATCATCATCATCCCCCCCACCATCATCATCCCCCCATCATCATCATCCCCCCATCATCATCATCCCCCATCATCATCCCCCATCATCATCACCCCCAGCATCATCATCCCCATCATCATCCCCCATCATCATCACCCCCCCCATCATCAACCCCCCATCATCATCCCCATCATCATCCCCCATCATCATCATCATCCCCCCATCATTAGCCCCCCATCATCATCATCATTCCCCCATCATCATCATCATACCCCCATCATCAGCATCGCATCATCATCATCCCGTCAACTTCATCATCCCTCCATCATCATCCCCCCATCTTAATCCACTCATCATCATCCCCCATCTTCATCATCCCCCATCATGATCATCCCCCCATCATCATCCCCTATCATCAGCATCTCATCCACATCATCCCCAATCATGATTATCCCCCATCAGCATCATCATCCCCCCATCATTAGCCCCCCATCAGCATCATCATCCCCCATCATCATCATCATACCCCCATCATCAGCATCCCATCATCATCATCCCACATTATCATCATCATCATCATCCCGTCATCTTCATCCTCCCACCATCATCATCCCCCATCATCATCCCCCATCATCATACCCCCATCATCATCCCCCACATCATCATCATCCCCCATCATCATCAACCCCTCATCATCATCATCATCGCATCATCATCATCCCCCATCATCATCATCCCCCATCATCCCCATCATCATCATCACCCCATCATCATCATCCCCCCATCATCACCAACCCCCCATCATCATCATCCCCCCGTCATCATCCTCCCATCTTCATCATCCCCCATCATCATTCCCCCATCATCATCCCCCTTCAACATCATCATCATCCCCCCATCATCATCAACCCCCATCATCAACCCCCATCATCATCATTCCCCCCATCATCATCATCATCCCAAACAAAGAACAAAGAACAATCATCATCATCCCCCCATCATCATCATCCGCCATCATCATCCCCCACCATCATCCCCCCTTCACCATCATCCCACCATCATCATCATCCCACCATCATCATCATCCCCCCATCATCATCATACCCCCCCATCATCATCCCACCATCTTCATCATCCCCCCATCATCATCCCACCATCATCATCATCCCACCATCATCATCATACCCCCATCATCATCATACCCCCATCATCATCCCACCATCATCATCATCCCACCATCATCATCATCCCCCCATCATCCCCCATCATCATCACCCCCCCATCATCATCATCACCCCATCATCATCCCCCCATCATCATCCCCCCATCATCATCCCCATCATCATCATCCCCCATCATCATCATCCCCCCATCATCATCCGCCCATCATCATCATCCCCCATCATCATACCCCCATCATCATCATACCCACCCATCGTCACCCCCCATCATCATCAACCGCCAATCATCATCATCCGCCATCATCATCATCCCACCATCATCATCATCCCCCCATCAGCATCCCCCCATCATTACCATCCCCCCATCATCATCATAACCCCATCATCACACCCCCATCATCATCATCCCCCATCATTATACCCCCACCATCATCATCCCCCCATCATCATCATCCCCCCATCATCATCATCCCCACATCATCATCCCCCATCATCATCATCCCCCATCATCATCATCGCCCCATCATCTTTCCCCCATCATCATCCCCCCATCATCATCATCCCCCCATCATCATCCCCCACATCATCATCATCCCCCCATCATCATACCCCCATCATCATCATCCTCCCATCATCACCAACCCCCATCATCATCATCCCATCATCATCCCCCCCATCATCATACCCCCATCATCATCATCCCCCATCATCATCATCGCCCCATCATCTTTCCCCCATCATCATCCCCCCATCATCATCATCCCCCCATCATCATCCCCCCATCATCATACCCCCATCATCATCATCCCCCCATCATCATCATCCCCCATCATCATCATCGCCCCATCATCTTTCCCCCATCATCATCCCTCCATCATCATCATCCCCCCATCATCATCCCCCCCATCATCATACCCCCATCATCATCATCCCCCATCACCATCATCCCCCATCATCATCCCCCACATCATCATCATCCCCCCATCATCATCCCCCACCATCATCATCCCCCCATCATCATCATCCCCCCATCATCATCATCCCCCATCATCATCATCGCCCCATCATCTTTCCCCCATCATCACCCCCACATCATCATCATCCCCCATCATCATCCCCCACATCATCATCATCCCCCCATCATCATACCCCCATCATCATCATCCTCCCATCATCACCAACCCCCCATCATCATCATCCCATCATCATCCCCCCCATCATCATACCCCCATCATCATCATCCCCCATTATCATTATCCCCCCATCATCATACCCCCATCATCATCATTCCCCCATCATCAGCAACCCCCCATCATCATCATCCCCACATCATTATCATCCCCCATCATCATCCCCATCATTATCATCCCCCCATCATCATCCCCCATCATCATACCCCCATCATCATCATCCTCCCATCATCACCAACCCCCCATCATCATCATCCCATCATCATCCCCCCATCATCATACCCCCATCATCATCATCCCCCATTATCATTATCCCCCCATCATCATACCCCCATCATCATCATTCCCCTATCATCAGCAACCCCCATCATCATCATCCAACCATCATCATCATCCCCCATCATCATCATCCCCCCATCAGCATCCCCCCATCATTACCATCCCCCCATCATCATCATAACCCCATCATCACACCCCCATCATCATCATCCCCCATCATTATACCCCCACCATCATCATCCCCCCATCATCATCATCCCCCCATCATCATCATCCCCACATCATCATCCCCCATCATCATCATCGCCCCATCATCATCATCCCCCACATCATCATCATCCCCCCATCATCACCAACCCTCCATCATCATCATCCCCCATCATCATCATCCTGTCATCTTCATCATCCCTCCATCATCATCCCCATCATCATCATCCCCCCATCATCTTCATCCCCCATCATCAGCCCCCCATCATCATCATCCCCCATCATCATCACCCCCCAATCATCATCATCACCCCATCATCATCATTCCCCCATCATCATCATCCCGCCATCATCATCATCCCACCATCATCATCATCCCCCATCATCATCATCCCCATCATCATCATCCCCCCATCATCACCAACCCCCCATCATCATCATCCCATCATCATCCCCCCATCATCATACCCCCATCATCATCATCCCCCATCATCATCATCGCCCCATCATCTTTCCCCCATCATCATCCCCCCATCATCATCATCCCCCCATCATCATCCCCCCATCATCATACCCCCATCATCATCATCCCCCCATCATCATCATCCCCCATCATCATCATCGCCCCATCATCTTTCCCCCATCATCATCCCTCCATCATCATCATCCCCCCATCATCATCCCCCCATCATCATACCCCCATCATCATCATCCCCCATCACCATCATCCCCCATCATCATCCCCCACATCATCATCATCCCCCCATCATCATCCCCCATCATCATCATCCCCCCATCATCATCATCCCCCCATCATCATCATCCCCCATCATCATCATCGCCCCATCATCTTTCCCCCATCATCACCCCCACATCATCATCATCCCCCCATCATCATCCCCCACATCATCATCATCCCCCCATCATCATACCCCCATCATCATCATCCTCCCATCATCACCAACCCCCCATCATCATCATCCCATCATCATCCCCCCCATCAACCTACCCCCATCATCATCATCCCCCATTATCATTATCCCCCCATCATCATACCCCCATCATCATCATTCCCCCATCATCAGCAACCCCCCATCATCATCATCCCCACATCATTATCATCCCCCATCATCATCCCCATCATTATCATCCCCCCATCATCATCCCCCATCATCATACCCCCATCATCATCATCCTCCCATCATCACCAACCCCCCATCATCATCATCCCATCATCATCCCCCCCATCATCATACCCCCATCATCATCATCCCCCATTATCATTATCCCCCCATCATCATACCCCCATCATCATCATTCCCCTATCATCAGCAACCCCCCATCATCATCATCCAACCATCATCATCATCCCCCATCATCATCATCCCCCCATCAGCATCCCCCCATCATTACCATCCCCCCATCATCATCATAACCCCATCATCACACCCCCATCATCATCATCCCCCATCATTATACCCCCACCATCATCATCCCCCCATCATCATCATCCCCCCATCATCATCATCCCCACATCATCATCCTCCATCATCATCATCGCCCCATCATCATCATCCCCCACATCATCATCATCCCCCCATCATCACCAACCCTCCATCATCATCATCCCCCATCATCATCATCCTGTCATCTTCATCATCCCTCCATCATCATCCCCATCATCATCATCCCCCCATCATCTTCATCCCCCATCATCAGCCCCCCATCATCATCATCCCCCATCATCATCACCCCCCCAATCATCATCATCACCCCATCATCATCATTCCCCCATCATCATCATCCCGCCATCATCATCATCCCACCATCATCATCATCCCCCCATCATCATCATCCCCATCATCATCATCCCCCCATCATCATCCCCCATCATCAACCCCCCATCATCATCATCCCCATCATCATCATTCCTCCATCATCATCACCCCCCATCATCATCATCCCCCCATCATCAACCCCCCATCATCATCAACCCCCCCATCATCATCATCCCCCATCATCATCATCCCCCATCATAATCAGCCCCCATCATCATCATCCCACCATCACCATCATTCCCCATCATCATCATCCCACCATCATCACCAACCCCCTATCATCATCATCCCCCCATCACCATCCTCCCATCATCATCATCCCCCATCATCATCATCCCCCCATCATCAACGCCCCATCATCATCATCCCCCCATCATCATCCCCCCTTCACCATCATCATCATCCACCCATCATCATCAACCCCCCATCATCATCAACCCCCATCATCATCATCATCCCCCCATCATCAGCATCTCATCCACATCATCCACATCATCCATTACAGAGATGAGGAGTAATTTCTTCAGCCAGAGAGTGGTGGGTCTGTGGAATTCATTGCCACAGAGGGCGGTGGAGGCCGGGACGTTGAGTGTCTTTAAGACAGAATTTGATAAATTCTTGATTTCTTGAGGAATTAAGGGCTATGGAGAGAGAGCGGGTAAATGGAGTTGAATCAGCCATGATTGAATGGTGGAGTGGACGCGATGGGCCGAATGGCCTTACTTCCGCTCCAATGTCTGATGGTCTTATCCCCCATCATCATCATCCCACCCCATCATCCCCCCTCTCCCCTTCATCAGAATCCCCCCATCATCATCATCCCCCATCATCATCATCCCCCCATCATCATCAACCCCCAATCATCATCCCCCATCATCATCATCCCCCCATCATCCTCCCCCCACCATCATCCCCCCATCATCATCAACCCCCATCATCATCAACCCCCATCATCATCATCCCCCCATTATCATCCCCCCATCATCATCATCCCCCAATCATCATCATCCTGTCATCTTCATCATCCCTCCATCATCATCTCCCCATCATCAACATCCCCCATCATCATCCCCCCATCATCATCATCCCCCATCATCATCAACCCCCCATCATTATCAACCCCCCATCATCATCATCCCCCCATTATCAACCCCCCATCATCATCATCCCATCATCATCATCCCCCCATCATCATCATCCCCCCGTCATCATCAACCCGCATCATCATCAACCCCCATCATCATCATCCCCCCATCATTATCATCCCCCATCATCAACCCCCCATCATCATCAACCCCCATCATCATCATCCCCCATCATCATCATCCCCCATCATCATCATCCCCCACCATCATCATCCCCCCATCATCATCATCCCCCCATCATCATCATCCCCACATCATCATCCCCCATCATCATCATCGCCCCATCATCATCATCCCCCACATCATCATCATCCCCCCATCATCACCAACCCTCCATCATCATCATCCCCCATCATCATCATCCTGTCATCTTCATCATCCCTCCATCATCATCCCCATCATCATCATCCCCCCATCATCTTCATCCCCCATCATCAGCCCCCCATCATCATCATCCCCCATCATCATCACCCCCCCAATCATCATCATCACCCCATCATCATCATTCCCCCATCATCATCATCCCGCCATCATCATCATCCCACCATCATCATCATCCCCCCATCATCATCATCCCCATCATCATCATCCCCCCATCATCATCCCCCATCATCAACCCCCCATCATCATCATCCCCATCATCATCATTCCTCCATCATCATCACCCCCGATCATCATCATCCCCCCATCATCAACCCCCCATCATCATCAACCCCCCCATCATCATCATCCCCCATCATCATCATCCCCCATCATAATCAGCCCCCATCATCATCATCCCACCATCATCATCATTCCCCATCATCATCATCCCACCATCATCACCAACCCCCTATCATCATCATCCCCCCATCACCATCCTCCCATCATCATCATCCCCCATCATCATCATCCCCCCATCATCAACGCCCCATCATCATCATCCCCCCATCATCATCCCCCCTTCACCATCATCATCATCCACCCATCATCATCAACCCCCCATCATCATCAACCCCCATCATCATCATCATCCCCCCATCATCAGCATCTCATCCACATCATCCACATCATCCATTACAGAGATGAGGAGTAATTTCTTCAGCCAGAGAGTGGTGGGTCTGTGGAATTCATTGCCACAGAGGGCGGTGGAGGCCGGGACGTTGAGTGTCTTTAAGACAGAATTTGAAAAATTCTTGATTTCTTGAGGAATTAAGGGCTATGGAGAGAGAGCGGGTAAATGGAGTTGAATCAGCCATGATTGAATGGTGGAGTGGACGCGATGGGCCGAATGGCCTTACTTCCGCTCCAATGTCTGATGGTCTTATCCCCCATCATCATCATCCCACCCCATCATCCCCCCTCTCCCCTTCATCAGAATCCCCCCATCATCATCATCCCCCATCATCATCATCCCCCCATCATCATCAACCCCCAATCATCATCCCCCATCATCATCATCCCCCCATCATCCTCCCCCCACCATCATCCCCCCATCATCATCAACCCCCATCATCATCAACCCCCATCATCATCATCCCCCCATTATCATCCCCCCATCATCATCATCCCCCAATCATCATCATCCTGTCATCTTCATCATCCCTCCATCATCATCCCCCCATCATCATCATCCCCCATCATCATCCCCCCATCATCATCATCCCCCATCATCATCAACCCCCCATCATTATCAACCCCCCATCATCATCATCCCCCCATTATCAACCCCCCATCATCATCATCCCATCATCACCATCCCCCCATCATCATCATCCCCCCGTCATCATCAACCCGCATCATCATCAACCCCCATCATCATCATCCCCCCATCATTATCATCCCCCATCATCAACCCCCCATCATCATCAACCCCCATCATCATCATCCCCCATCATCATCATCCCCCATCATCATCATCCCCCATCATTATCATCCCACCATCATCATCATTCCCCATCATCCCCCCATCATCACCAACCCCCATCATCATCATCCCCCCATCACCATCCTCCCATCATCATCCCCCATCATCAACCCCCCATCATCATCATCCCCCCATCATCACCCCCCTTCACCATCATCATCATCCACCCATCATCATCAACCCCCCATCATCATCAACCCCCATCATCATCATCCCCCATCATCATCATCATCCCCCCATCATCAGCATCTCATCCACATCATCCACATCATCAATTACAGAGATGAGGAGTAATTTCTTCAACCAGAGAGTGGTGGGTCTGTGGAATTCATTGCAAACGAGGGCGGTGGAGGCCGGGACGTTGAGTGTCTTCAAGACAGAAGTTGATAAATTCTTGATTTCTCGAGGAATTATGGGCTGTGGAGAGAGAGCGGGTAAATGGAGTTGAAATCAGCCATGATTGAATAGTGGAGTGGACTCGATGGGCCGAATGGCCTTACTTCCGCTCCTATGTCTGATGGTCTTATCCCCCCATCATCATCATCCCACCCCATCATCCCCCCTCTCCCCTTCATCAGAATCCCCCCATCATCATCATCCCCCATCATCATCATCCCCCCATCATCATCATCCCCCATCATCAACCCCCATCAACATCATCCCCCATCATCATCATCTGCCATAATCATCATCCCCCATCATCATCATCCCACCATCATCATCATCCCCCATCATCTTCATCCCCCCATCATCACTAACCCCCCATCATCATCATCCCCCATCACCATCCTCCCATCATCATCATCCCCCATCATCATCATCCCCCATCATTAACCCCCCATCATCATCATCGACCATCATCATCCCCCCTTCACCATCATCATCATCCCTCCATCATCATCAACCCCCCATCATCATCACCCCCCATCATCATCAACCCCCCATCATTATCATCCCGCCCATCATCATCATCCCCCCATCATCCTCCCCCCGTCATCATCCCCCATCATCATCATCCCCCCATCATCCTCCCCCCATCATCATCAACCCCCCATCATTATCATCCCCCATCATCATCATCCCCCCATCATCCTCCCCCCATCATCATCCCCCATCATCATCATCCCCCCATCATCCACCCCCATCATCATCATCCCCCAATCATCATCCCCCCATCATCCTCCCCCCATCATCATCCACCCCATCACCATCATCCCCCCATCATCACCCTCCCGTCATCATCATCCCCCATCATCATCATTCCCCCATCATCACACCCCCATCATCACCATCATCCCATCATCATCATCCCCCCCACCATCATCATCCCCCCATCATCATCTTGATTTCTCGAGGAATTATGGGCTGTGGAGAGAGAGCGGGTAAATGGAGTTGAAATCAGCCATGATTGAATAGTGGAGTGGACTCGATGGGCCGAATGGCCTTACTTCCGCTCCTATGTCTGATGGTCTTATCCCCCCATCATCATCATCCCACCCCATCATCCCCCCTCTCCCCTTCATCAGAATCCCCCCATCATCATCATCCCCCATCATCATCATCCCCCCATCATCATCATCCCCCATCATCAACCCCCATCAACATCATCCCCCATCATCATCATCTGCCATAATCATCATCCCCCATCATCATCATCCCACCATCATCATCATCCCCCATCATCTTCATCCCCCCATCATCACTAACCCCCCATCATCATCATCCCCCATCACCATCCTCCCATCATCATCATCCCCCATCATCATCATCCCCCATCATTAACCCCCCATCATCATCATCGACCATCATCATCCCCCCTTCACCATCATCATCATCCCTCCATCATCATCAACCCCCCATCATCATCACCCCCCATCATCATCAACCCCCCATCATTATCATCCCGCCCATCATCATCATCCCCCCATTATCCTCCCCCCGTCATCATCCCCCATCATCATCATCCCCCCATCATCCTCCCCCCATCATCATCAACCCCCCATCATTATCATCCCCCATCATCATCATCCCCCCATCATCCTCCCCCCATCATCATCCCCCATCATCATCATCCCCCCATCATCCACCCCCATCATCATCATCCCCCAATCATCATCCCCCCATCATCCTCCCCCCATCATCATCCACCCCATCACCATCATCCCCCCATCATCACCCTCCCGTCATCATCATCCCCCATCATCATCATTCCCCCATCATAACACCCCCATCATCACCATCATCCCATCATCATCATCCCCCCCACCATCATCATCCCCCCATCATCATCATCCCCCCATCATCATCATCCCCCATCATCATCCCCCATCATCATCACCCCCCAGCATCATCATCCCCCATCATCATCCCCCATCATCATCACCCCCCCATCATCAACCCCCCATCATCATCCCCATCATCATCCCCCATCATCATCATCATCCCCCCATCATTAGCCCCCCATCATCATC
Source organism: Scyliorhinus torazame (assembly GCF_047496885.1). Classification (NCBI taxonomy): domain Eukaryota; kingdom Metazoa; phylum Chordata; class Chondrichthyes; order Carcharhiniformes; family Scyliorhinidae; genus Scyliorhinus; species Scyliorhinus torazame. Next base: position 42,071,588 of record NC_092733.1, on the reverse strand, counting down.
ATCATTCCCCCATCATCATCATCATACCCCCATCATCAGCATCGCATCATCATCATCCCGTCAACTTCATCATCCCTCCATCATCATCCCCCCATCTTAATCCACTCATCATCATCCCCCATCTTCATCATCCCCCATCATGATCATCCCCCCATCATCATCCCCTATCATCAGCATCTCATCCACATCATCCCCCAATCATGATTATCCCCCATCAGCATCATCATCCCCCCATCATTAGCCCCCCATCAGCATCATCATCCCCCATCATCATCATCATACCCCCATCATCAGCATCCCATCATCATCATCCCACATTATCATCATCATCATCATCCCGTCATCTTCATCCTCCCACCATCATCATCCCCCATCATCATCCCCCATCATCATACCCCCATCATCATCCCCCACATCATCATCATCCCCCATCATCATCAACCCCTCATCATCATCATCATCGCATCATCATCATCCCCCATCATCATCATCCCCCATCATCCCCATCATCATCATCACCCCATCATCATCATCCCCCCATCATCACCAACCCCCCATCATCATCATCCCCCCGTCATCATCCTCCCATCTTCATCATCCCCCATCATCATTCCCCCATCATCATCCCCCTTCAACATCATCATCATCCCCCCATCATCATCAACCCCCATCATCAACCCCCATCATCATCATTCCCCCCATCATCATCATCATCCCAAACAAAGAACAAAGAACAATCATCATCATCCCCCCATCATCATCATCCGCCATCATCATCCCCCACCATCATCCCCCCTTCACCATCATCCCACCATCATCATCATCCCACCATCATCATCATCCCCCCATCATCATCATACCCCCCCATCATCATCCCACCATCTTCATCATCCCCCATCATCATCCCACCATCATCATCATCCCACCATCATCATCATACCCCCATCATCATCATACCCCCATCATCATCCCACCATCATCATCATCCCACCATCATCATCATCCCCCCATCATCATCATCACCCCATCATCATCCCCCCATCATCATCCCCCCATCATCATCCCCATCATCATCATCCCCCATCATCATCATCCCCCCATCATCATCCGCCCATCATCATCATCCCCCATCATCATACCCCCATCATCATCATACCCACCCATCGTCACCCCCCATCATCATCAACCGCCAATCATCATCATCCCCATCATCATCATCCCACCATCATCATCATCCCCCCATCATCATGATCCCCCCATCATCATCCCACCATCATCATCATCCCACCATCATCATCATCCCACCATCATCATCATCCCACCATCATCATCATCCCCCATCATCATCATACCCCCCATCATCATCCCACCATCATCATCATCCCACCATCACCATCATCCCCCCATCATCATCATCCCCCCATCATCATCATCCCACCATCAACCCCATCATCATCCCCCATCATCATCCCCCCATCATTATCCCCCCATCATCATCCCACCATCATCACCTCCCCATCATCATCATCCCCCCATTATCATCATCCCCCCCATCATCATCATCCCTCCATCATCATGCCACCATCATCATACCCCCCCATCATCATCCCCCCCATCATCATCCCCCCATCATCATCCCCCCATCATCATCCCACCATCATCACCCCCTCCATCATCATCAGCCCCCCATCATTATCATCCCCCCCAGCATCACACCCCCATCATTATACCCCCCATCATCATCCTACCATCATCATCCCCCCATCAACATCATCGCCCCATCATCATCATCCCCCCATCATCATCCTCCCCCATCATCATCATCCCCATCATCATCATCCCCCCCATCATCATCATCGCCCGTCATCATCATCCCCCATCATCATCATCCCCTCATCATCATCATCATCCTCCCATCAACATCATACCCCCATCATCATCCCCCATCATCATACCCCCATCATCATCCCACCATCATCATCATCCCACCATCATCATCATCCCCCCATCATCATCCTTGCCCATCATCATCATCCCCCCAACATCATCATCCCCCCATCATCTTCATCCCCATCATCATCCCTCATCATCATCAGCCCCCCATCATCATCATCACCCCATCATCATCCCACCATCACCATCATCCCTCCATCATCATCCCACCACCTTCATCATCCCACCATCATCATCATCCCACCATCATCCACCATCATCATCATCCCCATCATCATCATACCCCCATCATCATCATCCCCCCATCAGCATCATACCCCCATCATCATCCCACCATCATCATCATCCCCCATCATCGTCCCACCATCATCCCACCATCATCATCATCCCCCCAGCATCATCAACCCCATCATCATCCCACCATCATCATCATACCCCCCATCATCATCATACCCCCCATCATCATCATCCTCCCATCATCCCCCCACCATCATCCCCCATCATCATCCCCCCCATCATCATCATCCCCCCATCATCATCCCCCCTTCATCATACCCCCATCATCATCATCCCATCATCATCATCCCCCATCATCATCATCATCCCATCATCATCATCCCCCCCATCATCATCATCCCCCCCATCATCATCATCCCCCATCATCATCATCATCCCATCATCATCATCCCCCCATCATCATCATCCCCCCATCATCATCATCCCCCCATCATCATCATCCCCATCATCATCCCCCCATCATCATCATCCCCCCATCATCATCATCCCCCCATCATCATCCCCACCCATCATCATCATCCCCCCATCATCATCCCCCATCATCATCCCCCCATCATCATCATCCCCCATCATCATACCCCCATCATCATCATCCCCCCATCATCATCACCCCCATCATCATCACCCCATCATCATCATCCCCCATCATCATCATCCCACCATCATCATCATACCCCATCATCATCATACCCCCATCATCATCCCACCATCATCATCATCCCACCATCATCATCATCCCCCCATGATCATCATCCCCCCATCATCCCCCATCATCATCATCCCCCCCATCATCATCATCCCCCCATCATCATCCCGTCATCATCATCCCCCATCATCATCCCCCCATCATCATCATCCCCCCATCATCATACACCCATCATCATCATCACCCCATCATCACCATCCCCCCATCATCATCCCCCCATCATCATCATCCCCCATCATCATACCCCCATCATCATCATACCCACCCATCGTCATACCCCCATCATCATCAACCCCCAATCATCATCATCCCCCATCATCATCATCCCACCATCATCATCATCCCCCCATCATCATGATCCCCCCATCATCATCCCACCATCATCATCATCCCACCATCATCATCATCCCACCTTCATCATCATCCCACCATCATCATCATCCCCCCATCATCATCATACCCCCCATCATCATCCCACCATCATCATCATCCCGCCATCACCATCATCCCCCCATCATCATCATCCCCCTATTATCCCCCATCATCATCCCCCATCATCATCATCCCCCCATCATCATCCCCCCATCATTATCCCCCATCATCATCCCACCATCATCACCTCCCCATCATTATCATCCCCCCATCATCATCATCCCCCATCATCATCATCCCCCCATCATCATCATCCCTCCATCATCATCCCACCATCATCATACCACCCCATCATCATCCCCCCATCATCATCGCCCCATCATCATCCCACCATCATCATCCCCCTCCATCATCATCATCCCCCATCATCATCATCCCCCCCAGCATCATACCCCCATCATCATACCCCCATCATCATCCTACCATCATCATCCCCCCATCAACATCATCCCCCCATCATCATCATCCTCCCATCATCATCCTCCCCCATCACCATCATCCCCCATCATCATCCCCCATCATCATCATCCCCCCATCATCATCATCGCCCACCATTATCATCCCCCCATCATCATCATCATCCCCCCATCAACATCATCCCCCCATCATCATCCCCCATCATCATACCCCCCATCATCATCCCACCATCATCATCATCCCACCACCATCATCATCCTTGCCCATCATCATCATCCCCCCATCATCATCATCCCCCCATCATCATCATCCCCCATCATCATCCCCCATCATCATCATCCCCCCATTATCATCATCACCCCATCATCATCACCCCATCATCATCCCACCATCACCATCATCCCCCCATCATCATCCCATCACCTTCATCATCCCACCATCATCATCATCCCACCATCATCATCATCCCACCATCATCATCATCCCCCATCATCATCATACCCCCCATCATCATCATCCCCCATCAGCATCTTACCCCCCATTATCATACCACCATCATCATCATCCCCCGTCATCATCCCACCATCATCATCATCCCCCCATCATCATCATCCCCATCATCATCCCACCATCATCATCATACCACCCATCATCATCGTACCCCCATCATCATCATCCCCCCATCATCCCATCATCATCATCCCCCATCATCATCCCCTTCATCATACCCCCATCATCATCATCCCCCCATCATCATCATCATCCCATCATCATCATCCCCCCCCATCATCATCATCCCCCCATCATCATCCCCCATCATCATCCCCCCATCATCATCATCATCCCATCATCATCATCCCCCCATCATCATCATCCCCCCATCATCATCCCCCCATCATCATCATCCCCCCATCATCATCATCCCCCCATCATCATCCCCACCCATCATCATCATCCCACCATCATCATCCCAATCTATCATCATCCCCCCATCATCATCATCCCCCATCATCATCATCCCCCCCATCATCATCACCCACCCATCATCATCACCCCCATCATCATCATCCCCCATCATCATCATCCCCCATCATCATCATCCCACCATCATCATCCTCCCCCATCATCATCATCCCCCATCATCATCATCCCCCCATCATCATCATCATCCCCCCATCATCATCATCCCCCCATCATCATCCCCCCATCATCATCCCCCCATCATCATCATCCCCCCATCATCACCATCCCCCCATCATCATCCCCCCATCATCATCATCCCCCATCATCACACCCCCATCGTCATCATACCCACCCATCGTCATCCCCATCATCATCATCCCACCATCATCATCATCCTCCCATCATCATCATCACCCCATCATCATCCCACCATCATCATCATCCCACCATCATCATCATCCCACCATCATCATCATCCCACCATCATCATCATCCCTCATCATCATCATACCACCCATCATCATCCCACCATCATCATCATCCCACCATCATCATCATCCCACCATCATCATCATCCCACCATCATCATCCCGTCATCATCATCCCCCATCATCATCCCCCCATCATCATCATCCCCCCATCATCATACACCCATCATCATCATCACCCCATCATCACCATCCCCCCATCATCATCCCCCCATCATCATCATCCCCCATCATCATACCCCCATCATCATCATACCCACCCATCGTCATACCCCCATCATCATCAACCCCCAATCATCATCATCCCCCATCATCATCATCCCACCATCATCATCATCCCCCCATCATCATGATCCCCCCATCATCATCCCACCATCATCATCATCCCACCATCATCATCATCCCACCTTCATCATCATCCCACCATCATCATCATCCCCCCATCATCATCATACCCCCCATCATCATCCCACCATCATCATCATCCCGCCATCACCATCATCCCCCCATCATCATCATCCCCCTATTATCCCCCATCATCATCCCCCATCATCATCATCCCCCCATCATCATCCCCCCATCATTATCCCCCATCATCATCCCACCATCATCACCTCCCCATCATTATCATCCCCCCATCATCATCATCCCCCATCATCATCATCCCCCCATCATCATCATCCCTCCATCATCATCCCACCATCATCATACCACCCCATCATCATCCCCCCATCATCATCGCCCCATCATCATCCCACCATCATCATCCCCCTCCATCATCATCATCCCCCATCATCATCATCCCCCCCAGCATCATACCCCCATCATCATACCCCCATCATCATCCTACCATCATCATCCCCCCATCAACATCATCCCCCCATCATCATCATCCTCCCATCATCATCCTCCCCCATCACCATCATCCCCCATCATCATCCCCCATCATCATCATCCCCCCATCATCATCATCGCCCACCATTATCATCCCCCCATCATCATCATCATCCCCCCATCAACATCATCCCCCCATCATCATCCCCCATCATCATACCCCCCATCATCATCCCACCATCATCATCATCCCACCACCATCATCATCCTTGCCCATCATCATCATCCCCCCATCATCATCATCATCATCCCCCCATCATCATCATCCCCCATCATCATCCCCCATCATCATCATCCCCCCATTATCATCATCACCCCATCATCATCACCCCATCATCATCCCACCATCACCATCATCCCCCCATCATCATCCCATCACCTTCATCATCCCACCATCATCATCATCCCACCATCATCATCATCCCACCATCATCATCATCCCCCATCATCATCATACCCCCCATCATCATCATCCCCCATCAGCATCATACCCCCCATTATCATACCACCATCATCATCATCCCCCGTCATCATCCTACCATCATCATCATCCCCCCATCATCATCATCCCCATCATCATCCCACCATCATCATCATACCACCCATCATCATCGTACCCCCATCATCATCATCCCCCCATCATCCCATCATCATCATCCCCCATCATCATCCCCTTCATCATACCCCCATCATCATCATCCCCCCATCATCATCATCATCCCATCATCATCATCCCCCCCATCATCATCATCCCCCCATCATCATCCCCCATCATCATCCCCCCATCATCATCATCATCCCATCATCATCATCCCCCCATCATCATCATCCCCCATCATCATCCCCCCATCATCATCATCCCCCCATCATCATCATCCCCCCATCATCATCCCCACCCATCATCATCATCCCACCATCATCATCCCAATCTATCATCATCCCCCCATCATCATCATCCCCCATCATCATCATCCCCCCCATCATCATCACCCACCCATCATCATCACCCCCATCATCATCATCCCCCATCATCATCATCCCCCATCATCATCATCCCACCATCATCATCCTCCCCCATCATCATCATCCCCCATCATCATCATCCCCCCATCATCATCATCATCCCCCCATCATCATCATCCCCCATCATCATCCCCCCATCATCATCCCCCCATCATCATCATCACCCCATCATCACCATCCCCCCATCATCATCCCCCCATCATCATCATCCCCCATCATCACACCCCCATCGTCATCATACCCACCCATCGTCATCCCCATCATCATCATCCCACCATCATCATCATCCTCCCATCATCATCATCACCCCATCATCATCCCACCATCATCATCATCCCACCATCATCATCATCCCACCATCATCATCATCCCACCATCATCATCATCCCTCATCATCATCAAAGCACCCATCATCATCCCACCATCATCATCATCCCACCATCATCATCATCCCACCATCATCATCATCCCACCATCATCATCATCCCCCCATCATCATCATACCCCATCATCATCATACCCCCATCATCATCCCACCATCACCATCATCCCACCATCATCATCATCCCACCATCATCATCATCCCACCATCATCATCATCCCCCCATCATCATACCCCCATCATCATCATCCCATCATCATCATCGCCCCATCATCATACCCCCATCATCATCATACCCCCATCATCATCCCACAATCTTCATCAACCCCCATCATCATCCCACCATCATCATCACCCCCCATCATCATCACCCCCATCATCATCATCCCCCATCATCATCATCCCACCATCATCATCCTCCCCCCATCATCATCATCCCCCATCATCATCATCCCCCCATCATCATCATCATCCCCCATCATCATCATCCCCCCATCATCATCATCCCCATCATCATCCCCCCATCATCATCATCCCCCCATCATCACCATCCCCCCATCATCATCCCCCCATCATCATCATCCCCCATCATCACACCCCCATCGTCATCATACCCACCCATCGTCATCCCCATCATCATCAGCCCCCAATCATCATCATCCCCATCATCATCATCCCACCATCATCATCATCCTCCCATCATCATCATCACCCCATCATCATCCCACCATCATCATCATCCCACCATCATCATCCCACCATCATCATCATCCCACCATCATCCCCCATCATCATCATACCACCCATCATCATCCCACCATCATCATCATCCCACCATCATCATCATCCCACCATCATCATCATCCCACCATCATCATCCCACCATCATCATCATCCCCCCATCATCATCATCCCCCATCATCATCATACCCCCATCATCATCCCACCATCACCATCATCCCACCATCATCATCATCCCACCATCATCATCCTCCCCCCGTCATCATCCCCCATCATCATCATCCCCGCATCATCCTCCCCCCATCATCATCATCCCTCCATCATCATCCCACCATCATCATACCACCCCATCATCATCCCCCCATCATCATCGCCCCATCATCATCCCACCATCATCATCCCCCTCCATCATCATCATCCCCCATCATCATCATCCCCCCCAGCATCATACCCCCATCATCATACCCCCATCATCATCCTACCATCATCATCCCCCCATCAACATCATCCCCCCATCATCATCATCCTCCCATCATCATCCTCCCCCATCACCATCATCCCCCATCATCATCCCCCATCATCATCATCCCCCCATCATCATCATCGCCCACCATTATCATCCCCCCATCATCATCATCATCCCCCCATCAACATCATCCCCCCATCATCATCCCCCATCATCATACCCCCCATCATCATCCCACCATCATCATCATCCCACCACCATCATCATCCTTGCCCATCATCATCATCCCCCATCATCATCATCATCATCCCCCCATCATCATCATCCCCCATCATCATCCCCCATCATCATCATCCCCCCATTATCATCATCACCCCATCATCATCACCCCATCATCATCCCACCATCACCATCATCCCCCCATCATCATCCCATCACCTTTATCATCCCACCATCATCATCATCCCACCATCATCATCATCCCACCATCATCATCATCCCCCATCATCATCATACCCCCCATCATCATCATCCCCCATCAGCATCATACCCCCCATTATCATACCACCATCATCATCATCCCCCGTCATCATCCCACCATCATCATCATCCCCCCATCATCATCATCCCCATCATCATCCCACCATCATCATCATACCACCCATCATCATCGTACCCCCATCATCATCATCCCCCCATCATCCCATCATCATCATCCCCCATCATCATCCCCTTCATCATACCCCCATCATCATCATCCCCCCATCATCATCATCATCCCATCATCATCATCCCCCCCATCATCATCATCCCCCCATCATCATCCCCCATCATCATCCCCCCATCATCATCCCCCCATCATCATCATCCCCCCATCATCATCATCCCCCCATCATCATCCCCACCCATCATCATCATCCCACCATCATCATCCCAATCTATCATCATCCCCCCATCATCATCATCCCCCATCATCATCATCCCCCCCATCATCATCACCCACCCATCATCATCACCCCCATCATCATCATCCCCCATCATCATCATCCCCCATCATCATCATCCCACCATCATCATCCTCCCCCATCATCATCATCCCCCATCATCATCATCCCCCCATCATCATCATCATCCCCCCATCATCATCATCCCCCCATCATCATCCCCCCATCATCATCCCCCCATCATCATCATCCCCCCATCATCACCATCCCCCCATCATCATCCCCCCATCATCATCATCCCCCATCATCACACCCCCATCGTCATCATACCCACCCATCGTCATCCCCATCATCATCATCCCACCATCATCATCATCCTGCCATCATCATCATCACCCCATCATCATCCCACCATCATCATCATCCCACCATCATCATCATCCCACCATCATCATCATCCCACCATCATCATCATCCCTCATCATCATCATACCACCCATCATCATCCCACCATCATCATCATCCCACCATCATCATCATCCCACCATCATCATCATCCCACCATCATCATCCCGTCATCATCATCCCCCATCATCATCCCCCCATCATCATCATCCCCCCATCATCATACACCCATCATCATCATCACCCCATCATCACCATCCCCCCATCATCATCCCCCCATCATCATCATCCCCCATCATCATACCCCCATCATCATCATACCCACCCATCGTCATACCCCCATCATCATCAACCCCCAATCATCATCATCCCCCATCATCATCATCCCACCATCATCATCATCCCCCCATCATCATGATCCCCCCATCATCATCCCACCATCATCATCATCCCACCATCATCATCATCCCACCTTCATCATCATCCCACCATCATCATCATCCCCCCATCATCATCATACCCCCCATCATCATCCCACCATCATCATCATCCCGCCATCACCATCATCCCCCCATCATCATCATCCCCCTATTATCCCCCATCATCATCCCCCATCATCATCATCCCCCCATCATCATCCCCCCATCATTATCCCCCATCATCATCCCACCATCATCACCTCCCCATCATTATCATCCCCCCATCATCATCATCCCCCATCATCATCATCCCCCCATCATCATCATCCCTCCATCATCATCCCACCATCATCATACCACCCCATCATCATCCCCCCATCATCATCGCCCCATCATCATCCCACCATCATCATCCCCCTCCATCATCATCATCCCCCATCATCATCATCCCCCCCAGCATCATACCCCCATCATCATACCCCCATCATCATCCTACCATCATCATCCCCCCATCAACATCATCCCCCCATCATCATCATCCTCCCATCATCATCCTCCCCCATCACCATCATCCCCCATCATCATCCCCCATCATCATCATCCCCCCATCATCATCATCGCCCACCATTATCATCCCCCCATCATCATCATCATCCCCCCATCAACATCATCCCCCCATCATCATCCCCATCATCATACCCCCATCATCATCCCACCATCATCATCATCCCACCACCATCATCATCCTTGCCCATCATCATCATCCCCCCATCATCATCATCATCATCCCCCCATCATCATCATCCCCCATCATCATCCCCCATCATCATCATCCCCCCATTATCATCATCACCCCATCATCATCACCCCATCATCATCCCACCATCACCATCATCCCCCCATCATCATCCCATCACCTTCATCATCCCACCATCATCATCATCCCACCATCATCATCATCCCACCATCATCATCATCCCCCATCATCATCATACCCCCCATCATCATCATCCCCCATCAGCATCATACCCCCCATTATCATACCACCATCATCATCATCCCCCGTCATCATCCCACCATCATCATCATCCCCCCATCATCATCATCCCCATCATCATCCCACCATCATCATCATACCACCCATCATCATCGTACCCCCATCATCATCATCCCCCCATCATCCCATCATCATCATCCCCCATCATCATCCCCTTCATCATACCCCCATCATCATCATCCCCCCATCATCATCATCATCCCATCATCATCATCCCCCCCCATCATCATCATCCCCCCATCATCATCCCCCATCATCATCCCCCCATCATCATCATCATCCCATCATCATCATCCCCCCATCATCATCATCCCCCATCATCATCCCCCCATCATCATCATCCCCCCATCATCATCATCCCCCCATCATCATCCCCACCCATCATCATCATCCCACCATCATCATCCCAATCTATCATCATCCCCCCATCATCATCATCCCCCATCATCATCATCCCCCCATCATCATCACCCACCCATCATCATCACCCCCATCATCATCATCCCCCATCATCATCATCCCCCATCATCATCATCCCACCATCATCATCCTCCCCCATCATCATCATCCCCCATCATCATCATCCCCCCATCATCATCATCATCCCCCCCATCATCATCATCCCCCCATCATCATCCCCCCATCATCATCCCCCCATCATCATCATCCCCCCATCATCACCATCCCCCCATCATCATCCCCCCATCATCATCATCCCCCATCATCACACCCCCATCGTCATCATACCCACCCATCGTCATCCCCATCATCATCATCCCACCATCATCATCATCCTCCCATCATCATCATCACCCCATCATCATCCCACCATCATCATCATCCCACCATCATCATCATCCCACCATCATCATCATCCCACCATCATCATCATCCCTCATCATCATCATACCACCCATCATCATCCCACCATCATCATCATCCCACCATCATCATCATCCCACCATCATCATCATCCCACCATCATCATCATCCCCCCATCATCATCATACCCCATCATCATCATACCCCCATCATCATCCCACCATCACCATCATCCCACCATCATCATCATCCCACCATCATCATCATCCCACCATCATCATCATCCCCCCATCATCATACCCCCATCATCATCATCCCATCATCATCATCGCCCCATCATCATACCCCCATCATCATCATACCCCCATCATCATCCCACAATCTTCATCAACCCCCATCATCATCCCACCATCATCATCACCCCCCCATCATCATCACCCCCATCATCATCATCCCCCATCATCATCATCCCACCATCATCATCCTCCCCCCATCATCATCATCCCCCATCATCATCATCCCCCCATCATCATCATCATCCCCCATCATCATCATCCCCCCATCATCATCATCCCCCATCATCATCCCCCCATCATCATCATCCCCCCATCATCACCATCCCCCCATCATCATCCCCCCATCATCATCATCCCCCATCATCACACCCCCATCGTCATCATACCCACCCATCGTCATCCCCATCATCATCAGCCCCCAATCATCATCATCCCCATCATCATCATCCCACCATCATCATCATCCTCCCATCATCATCATCACCCCATCATCATCCCACCATCATCATCATCCCACCATCATCATCCCACCATCATCATCATCCCACCATCATCCCCCATCATCATCATACCACCCATCATCATCCCACCATCATCATCATCCCACCATCATCATCATCCCACCATCATCATCATCCCACCATCATCATCCCACCATCATCATCATCCCCCCATCATCATCATCCCCCATCATCATCATACCCCCATCATCATCCCACCATCACCATCATCCCACCATCATCATCATCCCACCATCATCATCCTCCCCCCGTCATCATCCCCCATCATCATCATCCCCGCATCATCCTCCCCCATCATCATCCCCATCATCATCATCCCCCCATCATCATCAACCCCCCATCATCATCCCCCCATCATCATCAACCCCCCATCATTATCATCCCCCCATCATCATCATCCCCCCATCATCCTCCCCCCATCATCATCCCCCATCATCATCATCCCCCCATCATCCACCCCCATCATCATCATCCCCCAATCACCATCCCCCCATCATCCTCCCCCCATCATCATCCACCCCATCACCATCATCCCCCCATCATCACCCTCCCGTCATCATCATCCCCCATCATCATCCCCCCATCATCACACCCCCATCATCATCATCCCCCCATCATCATCATCCCCCCATCATCATCATCATCCCATCATCATCATCCCCCCACCATCATCATCCCCCCATCATCATCATCCCCCCATCATCATCATCCCTATCATCATCCCCCATCATCATCACCCCCCAGCATCATCATCCCCCCATCATCATCCCCCATCATCATCACCCCCCCATCATCATCCCCCATCATCATCCCCCCATCATCATCCCACCATCATCATCCCCCTCCATCATCATCAGCCCCCCATCATTATCATCCCCCCCAGCATCACACCCCCATCATCATACCCCCCATCATCATCCTACCATCATCACCCCCCCCATCAACATCATCCCCCCATCATCATCATCCCCCCATCATCATCCTCCCCCATCATCATCATACCCATCATCATCATCACCCCCATCATCATCATTGCCCGTCATCATCATCCCCCATCATCATCATCCCCTCATCATCATCATCATCCTCCCATCAACATCATCCCCCCATCATCATCCCCCATCATCATACCCCCATCATCATCCCACCATCATAATCATCCCACCATCATCATCATCCCCCCATCATCATCCTTGCCCATCATCATCATCCCCCATCATCATCATCATCATCCCCCCATCATCTTCATCCCCATCATCATCCCCCATCATCATCATCCCCCCATCATCATCATCACACCATCATCATCACCCCATCATCATCCCACCATCACCATCATCCCCCCATCATCATCCCACCACCTTCATCATCCCACCATCATCATCATCCCACCATCATCATCATCCCACCATCATCATCATCCCCATCATCATCATACCCCCATCATCATCATCCCCCCATCAGCATCATACCCCCATCATCATCCCACCATCATCATCATCCCCCATCATCGTCCCACCATCATCCCACCATCATCATCATCCCCCCAGCATCATCAACCCCATCATCATCCCACCATCATCATCATACCCCCCATCATCATCATACCCCCCATCATCATCATCCTCCCATCATCCCCCCACCATCATCCCCCATCATCATCCCCCCATCATCATCATCCCCCCATCATCATCCCCCTTCATCATACCCCCATCATCATCATCCCATCATCATCATCCCCCATCATCATCATCATCCCATCATCATCAGCCCCCAATCATCATCATCCCCATCATCATCATCCCACCATCATCATCATCCTCCCATCATCATCATCACCCCATCATCATCCCACCATCATCATCATCCCACCATCATCATCCCACCATCATCATCATCCCACCATCATCATCATCCCCCATCATCATCATACCACCCATCATCATACCATCCATCATCATCCCACCATCATCATCATCCCACCATCATCATCATCCCACCATCATCATCATCCCACCATCATCATCATCCCCCCATCATCATCATCCCCCATCATCATCATACCCCCATCATCATCCCACCATCACCATCATCCCACCATCATCATCATCCCACCATCATCATCATCCCACCATCATCATCATCCCCCATCATAATAGCCCCATCATCATCATCCCCATCATCATCATCGCCCCATCATCATACCCCCATCATCATCATACCCCCCATCATCATCCCACAATCTTCATCAACCCCCCATCACCATCCCACCATCATCATCATCCCACCATCATCATCATCCCCCCATCATCAACATACACCCCATCAGCATCCCACCATCATCATCATCCCACCATCATTATCATCCCCCCATCATCATCAGCCCCCCATCATCCCCATCATCATCATCTCCCCCATCATCATCATCCCCCCATCATCATCCCCCATCATCATCATCCCCCATCATCATCATCCCCCCCATCATCATCATCATCCCCCCCATCATCATCATCCCCCATCATCATCCCCCATCATCATCATCCCCCATCATCATACACCCATCATCATCATCCCCCATCATCACCATCCTCCCATCATCATCCCCCATCATCATTATCCCCATCATCATACCCCATCATCATCATACCCACCCATCGTCATCCCCCGATCATCATCAACCCCCAATCATCATCATCCCCCATCATCATCATCCCACCATCATCATCATCCCCCCATCATCATGATCCCCATCATCATCCCACCATCATCATCATCCCACCATCATCATCATCCCACCATCATCATCATCCCACAATCATCATCATCCCACCATCACCATCATCCCCCATCATCATCCCCCATTATCATCATCCCCCATCATCCCCATCATCATCCGCCCATCATTATCATCCCCCCATCATCATCCCCCCATCATTATCCCCCCATCATCATCCCACCATCATCACCTCCCCCATCATCATCATCCCCCCATCATCATCATCTCCCCATCATCATCATCCCCCCATCATCATCCCACCATCATCATACCCCCCCCATCATCATCCGCCCATCATCATCCCCCATCATCATCCCACCATCATCATCCCCCTCCATCATCATCATCCCCCCATCATCATCATCCCCCCCAGCATCATACCCCCATCATCATACCCCCGATCATCATCCTACCATCATCATCCCCCATCAACATCTTCCCCCATCATCATCATCCCCCCATCATCATCCTCCACCATCATCATCATCCCCCCATCATCATCCCCATCATCATCATCCCCCCATCATCATCATCGCCCATCATCATCATCCCCCCATCATCATCATCCCCATCATCATCATACCCCCCCATCATCATCCCACCATCTTCATCATCCCCCCATCATCATCCCACCATCATCATCATCCCACCATCATCATCATACCCCCATCATCATCATACCCCCATCATCATCCCACCATCATCATCATCCCACCATCATCATCATCATCCCCCCATCATCCCCATCATCATCATCCCCCCATCATCACCATCACCCCATCATCATCCCCCCATCATCATCCCCCCATCATCATCCCCATCATCATCATCCCCCATCATCATCATCCCCCCATCATCATCCGCCCATCATCATCATCCCCCATCATCATACCCCCATCATCATCATACCCACCCATCGTCACCGCCCATCATCATCAACCGCCAATCATCATCATCCCCCATCATCATCATCCCACCATCATCATCATCCCCCCATCATCATCATCCCCCCATCATCATCCCACCATCATCATCATCCCACCATCATCATCATCCCACCATCATCATCATCCCACCATCATCATCATCCCCCCATCATCATCATACCCCCCATCATCATCCCACCATCATCATCATCCCACCATCACCATCATCCCCCCATCATCATCATCCCCCCATCATCATCATCCCACCATCAACCCCATCATCATCCCCCATCATCATCCCCCCATCATTATCCCCCCATCATCATCCCACCATCATCACCTCCCCATCATCATCATCCCCCCATCATCATCATCCCCCCATCATCATCATCCCTCCATCATCATGCCACCATCATCATACCCCCCATCATCATCCCCCCCATCATCATCCCCCCATCATCATCCCCCCATCATCATCCCACCATCATCATCCCCCTCCATCATCATCAGCCCCCCATCATTATCATCCCCCCCAGCATCACACCCCCATCATCATACCCCCCATCATCATCCTACCATCATCACCCCCCCCATCAACATCATCCCCCCATCATCATCATCCCCCCATCATCATCCTCCCCCATCATCATCATACCCATCATCATCATCACCCCCATCATCATCATTGCCCGTCATCATCATCCCCCATCATCATCATCCCCTCATCATCATCATCATCCTCCCATCAACATCATCCCCCCATCATCATCCCCCATCATCATACCCCCATCATCATCCCACCATCATCATCATCCCACCATCATCATCATCCCCCCATCATCATCCTTGCCCATCATCATCATCCCCCATCATCATCATCATCATCCCCCCATCATCTTCATCCCCATCATCATCCCCCATCATCATCATCCCCCCATCATCATCATCACACCATCATCATCACCCCATCATCATCCCACCATCACCATCATCCCCCCATCATCATCCCACCACCTTCATCATCCCACCATCATCATCATCCCACCATCATCATCATCCCACCATCATCATCATCCCCATCATCATCATACCCCCATCATCATCATCCCCCCATCAGCATCATACCCCCATCATCATCCCACCATCATCATCATCCCCCATCATCGTCCCACCATCATCCCACCATCATCATCATCCCCCCAGCATCATCAACCCCATCATCATCCCACCATCATCATCATACCCCCCATCATCATCATACCCCCCATCATCATCATCCTCCCATCATCCCCCCACCATCATCCCCCATCATCATCCCCCCATCATCATCATCCCCCCATCATCATCCCCCTTCATCATACCCCCATCATCATCATCCCATCATCATCATCCCCCATCATCATCATCATCCCATCATCATCAGCCCCCAATCATCATCATCCCCATCATCATCATCCCACCATCATCATCATCCTCCCATCATCATCATCACCCCATCATCATCCCACCATCATCATCATCCCACCATCATCATCCCACCATCATCATCATCCCACCATCATCATCATCCCCCATCATCATCATACCACCCATCATCATACCATCCATCATCATCCCACCATCATCATCATCCCACCATCATCATCATCCCACCATCATCATCATCCCACCATCATCATCATCCCCCCATCATCATCATCCCCCATCATCATCATACCCCCATCATCATCCCACCATCACCATCATCCCACCATCATCATCATCCCACCATCATCATCATCCCACCATCATCATCATCCCCCATCATAATAGCCCCATCATCATCATCCCCATCATCATCATCGCCCCATCATCATACCCCCATCATCATCATACCCCCCATCATCATCCCACAATCTTCATCAACCCCCCATCACCATCCCACCATCATCATCATCCCACCATCATCATCATCCCCCCATCATCAACATACACCCCATCAGCATCCCACCATCATCATCATCCCACCATCATTATCATCCCCCCATCATCATCAGCCCCCCATCATCCCCATCATCATCATCTCCCCCATCATCATCATCCCCCCATCATCATCCCCCATCATCATCATCCCCCATCATCATCATCCCCCCCATCATCATCATCATCCCCCCCATCATCATCATCCCCCATCATCATCCCCCATCATCATCATCCCCCATCATCATACACCCATCATCATCATCCCCCATCATCACCATCCTCCCATCATCATCCCCCATCATCATTATCCCCATCATCATACCCCATCATCATCATACCCACCCATCGTCATCCCCCGATCATCATCAACCCCCAATCATCATCATCCCCCATCATCATCATCCCACCATCATCATCATCCCCCCATCATCATGATCCCCATCATCATCCCACCATCATCATCATCCCACCATCATCATCATCCCACCATCATCATCATCCCACAATCATCATCATCCCACCATCACCATCATCCCCCATCATCATCCCCCATTATCATCATCCCCCATCATCCCCATCATCATCCGCCCATCATTATCATCCCCCCATCATCATCCCCCCATCATTATCCCCCCATCATCATCCCACCATCATCACCTCCCCCATCATCATCATCCCCCCATCATCATCATCTCCCCATCATCATCATCCCCCCATCATCATCCCACCATCATCATACCCCCCCCATCATCATCCGCCCATCATCATCCCCCATCATCATCCCACCATCATCATCCCCCTCCATCATCATCATCCCCCCATCATCATCATCCCCCCCAGCATCATACCCCCATCATCATACCCCCGATCATCATCCTACCATCATCATCCCCCATCAACATCTTCCCCCATCATCATCATCCCCCCATCATCATTCTCCACCATCATCATCATCCCCCCATCATCATCCCCATCATCATCATCCCCCCATCATCATCATCGCCCATCATCATCATCCCCCCATCATCATCATCCCCCCATCATCATCATCATCCCCCATCAACATCATCCCCCCATCATCATCCCACCATCATCATCATCCCACCATCATCATCATCCCCCATCATCATCCTTGCCCATCATCTTCATCCCCCCATCATCATCATCATCATCCCCCATCATCATCCTCCCCATCATCATTCCCCCATCAACATACCCCCCATCATCATCCCACCATCATCATCCCCCCATCATCATCATCCCCCATCATCATCATCCCCCATCATCATCCTCATCATCCCCCATCATCATCATCCCCCATCATCATCATTCCCCTCATCATCATCATCCCCCCATCATCATCATCCCCACATCATCATCTTCCCCATCATCATCATCCCCCCATCATCATCATCCCCCATCATCATCATCATCATCCCCCCCATCATCATCATCCCCCCATCATCATCCTCCCCCATCATCATCATCCCCCATCATCATCATCATCACCCCCATCATCATCATCCCACCAGCATCATCATCCCCCCCATCATCATCATCCCCCATCATCATCCTCCCCCATCATCATCATCGCCCATCATCATCATCCCCCATCATCATCATCACCCCCATCATCATCATCCCCTCATCATCATCATCCTCCCCCATCATCATCATACCCCCATCATCATCCCCCCATCATCATCATCCCCCCCATCATCATCATACCCCCATCATCCCCCCATCATCATCATACCCCCATCATCATCATCATCCCATCATCATCCTCCCCCATCATCATCATCCCCCCATCATCATCCTCCCCCATCATCATCATCCCACCATCATCATCATCATCCCACCATCATCATCCCCCCATCATCATCCCACCATCATCATCCCACCATCATCATCATACCCCCATCATCATCATACCCCCATCATCATCCCACCATCATCATCATCCCACCATCATCATCATCCCCATCATCATCACCCCCCCATCATCATCATCCCCCCCAACATCATCCCCCCATCATCATCCAACCCATCATCACCATCCCCCCATCATCATCCCCCCATCATCATCATCCCCCATCATCATACCCCCATCATCATCATACCCACCCATCGTCATCCCCCCATCATCATCCCCATCATCATCATCCCACCATCATCATCATCCCACCATCATCATCATCCCCCCATCATCAAACCCCCATCATCATCCCACCGTCGTCATCATCACCCCATCATCATCATACCCCCCCATCATCATCCCAGCATCTTCATCATCCCCCCATCATCATCCCACCATCATCATCATCCCACCATCATCATCATCCCACCATCATCATCATACCCCCCATCATCATACCCCCCATCATCATCATCCCACCATCATCATCATCATCCCATGATCATCATCCCCCATCATCCCCCATCATCATCATCCCCCCATCATCATCATCCCCCCATCATCATCCCCCCATCATCCCCCCGTCATCATCATCCCCCATCATCATCCCCCCATCATCATCATCCCCCCATCATCATACACCCATCATCATCATCACCCCATCATCACCATCCCCCCATCATCATCCCCCCATCATCATCATCCCCCATCATCATACCCCCATCATCATCATACCCACCCATCGTCATCCCCCATCATCATCAACCCCCAATCATCATCATCCCCCATCATCATCATCCCACCATCATCATCATCCCACCATCATCATCATCCCACCATCATCATCATCCCACCATCATCATCATCCCCCCATCATCATCATACCTCCCCATCATCATCCCACCATCATCATCATCCCGCCATCACCATCATCCCCCCATCATCATCATCCCCCCATTATCCCCCATCATCATCCCCCCATCATCATCATCCCCCCATCATCATCCCCCCATCATTATCCCCCATCATCATCCCACCATCATCACCTCCCCATCATCATCATCCCCCCATCATCATCATCCTCCATCATCATCATCCCCCCATCATCATCATCCCTCCATCATCATCCCACCATCATCATACCCCCCCATCATCATCCCCCCATCATCATCGCCCCATCATCATCCCACCATCATCATCCCGCTCCATCATCATCATCCCCCCATCATCATCATCCCGCCCAGCATCATACCCCCATCATCATACCCCCCATCATCATCCTACCATCATCATCCCCCCATCAACATCATCCCCCCATCATCATCATCCCCCCATCATCATCCTCCCCATCACCATCATCCCCCCCATCATCATCATCGCCCATCATCATCATCCCCCCATCATCATCATCCCCCCATCATCATCATCATCCCCCCATCAACACCATCCCCCCATCATCATACCCCATCATCATCCCACCATTATCATCATCCCACCACCATCACCATCCCCCCATCATCATCCTTGCCCATCATCATCATCCCCCATCATCATCATCATCATCCCCCCATCATCATCATCCCCCATCATCATCCCCCATCATCATCATCCCCCCATCATCATCATCACCCCATCATCATCACCCCATCATCATCCCACCATCACCATCACCCCCCCATCATCATCCCACCACCTTCATCATCATCCCACCATCATCATCATCCCACCATCATCATCATCCCCCATCATCATCATACCCCTCATCATCATCATCCCCCCATCAGCATCATACCCCCATTATCATACCACCATCATCATCATCCCCCGTCATCATCCCACCATCATCATCATCCCCCATCATCATCATCCCCATCATCATCCCACCATCATCATCATACCCCCCTTCATCATCATACCCCCATCATCATCATACCCCCATCATCCCCCCATCATCATCATCCCCCCATCATCATCCCCCCTTCATCATACCCCCATCATCATCATCCCATCATCATCATCCCCCCATCATCATCATCATCCCATCATCATCATCCCCCCATCATCATCATCCCCCCCATCATCATCATCCCCCCATCATCATCCCCCCATCATCATTCCCCCATCATCATCATCCCCCCATCATAATCCCCCCATCATCATCATCCCCCCATCATCATCCCCCCATCATCATCATCCCCCCATCATCATCATCCCCCCATCATCATCATCCCCACCCATCATCATCATCCCCCCCATCATCATCCCAATCTATCATCATCCCCCCATCATCATCATCCCCCATCATCATCATCCCCCATCATCATCCCACCATCATCATCCTCCCCCCATCATCATCATCCCCATCATCATCCCCCATCATCATAATCATCCCCCATCATCATCATCCCCCCATCATCATCATCCCCCCATCATCATCATCCCCCCATCATCATCCCCCCATCATCATACCCCCATCATCATCATCCCCCCATCATCACCATCCCCCCATCATCATCCCCCCCATCATCATCATCCCCCATCATCACACCCCCATCGTCATCATACCCACCCATCGTCATCCCCCATCATCATCAGCCCCCAATCATCATCATCCCCATCATCATCATCCCACCATCATCATCATCCCCCCATCATCATCATCACCCCATCATCATCCCACCATCACATCATCCCACCATCACATCATCCCACCATCATCATCATCCCACCATCATCATCATCCCACCATCATCATCATCCCCATCATCATCATACCACCCATCATCATCCCACCATCATCATCATCCCACCATCATCATCCCACCATCATCATCATCCCACCATCATCATCTCACCATCATCATCATCCCCCCATCATCATCATACCTCCATCATCATCCCCCCATCATCATCATCCCCCATCATCATCATACCCCCCATCATCATCCCACCATCACCATCATCCCACCATCATCATCATCCCACCATCATCATCATCCCACCATCATCATCATCCCCCCATCATCATCCCACCGTCATCATCATCCCCCCATCATCATCATACCCCCCATCATCATCCCACAATCTTCATCAACC
Organism: Scyliorhinus torazame; assembly: GCF_047496885.1. Lineage (NCBI taxonomy): Eukaryota > Metazoa > Chordata > Chondrichthyes > Carcharhiniformes > Scyliorhinidae > Scyliorhinus > Scyliorhinus torazame. The sequence goes on along the minus strand of NC_092733.1, from coordinate 42,047,684 downwards.
CCCCATCATCATCCCACCATCATCATCATCCCACCATCATCATCATCCCCCCATCATCAACATACCCCCCATCATCATCCCACCATCATCATCATCCCACCATCATCATCATCCCCCCATCATCATCATCCCCCCATCATCCCCATCATCATCATCTCCCCCATCATCATCATCCCCCATCATCATCCCCCATCATCATCATCCCCCCCATCATCATCATCATCCCCCCAACATCATCATCCCCCATCATCATCCCCCATCATCATCATCCCCCATCATCATACCCCCATCATCATCATCCCCCATCACCACCATCCTCCCATCATCATCCCCCATCATCATCATCACCCATCATCATACCCCCATCATCATCATACCCACCCATCGTCATCCCACCATCATCATCAACCCCCAATCATCATCATCCCCATCATCATCATCCCACCATCATCATCATCCCCCCATCATCATGATCCCCCATCATCATCCCACCATCATCATCCCACCATCATCATCATCCCACCATCATCATCATCCCACCATCATCATCATCCCCCCATCATCATCATACCCCCCCATCATCATCCCACCATCATCATCATCCCACCATCACCATCATCCCCCCCATCATCATCCCCCATTATCATCATCCCCCATCATCCCCCATCATCATCCGCCCATCATCATCATCCCCCCATCATCATCCCCCATCATTATCCCCCCATCATCATCCCACCATCATGACCTCTCCCATCATCATCATCCCCCCATCATCATCATCTCCCCATCATCATCATCCCCCCATCATCATCCCACCATCATCATACCCCCCCCATCATCATCCCCCCATCATCATCCCCCCATCATCATCCCACCATCATCATCCCCCTCCATCATCATCATCCCCCCCAGCATCATACCCCCATCATCATACCCCCGATCATCATCCTACCATCATCATCCCCCATCAACATCATCCCCCCATCATCATCATCCCCCCATCATCATCCTCCCCATCATCATCATCCCCCCATCATCATCCCCCATCATCATCATCCCCCATCATCATCATCGCCCATCATCATCATCCCCCCATCATCATCATCCCCCCATCATCATCATCATCCCCCATCAACATCCCCATCATCATACCCCCATCATCATCCCACCATCATCATCATCCCACCATCATCATCATCCCCATCATCATCCTTGCCCATCATCATCATCCCCCCATCATCATCATCCCCCCATCATCATCATCCCCCATCATCATCCCCCATCATCATCATCCCCCCATCATCATCACCCCATCATCATCATCCCACCATCACCATCATCCCACCACCTTCATCATCCCACCATCATCATCATCCCACCATCATCACCATCCCACCATCATCATCATCCCCCCATCATCATCATACCCCCCATCATCATCATCCCCCCATCAGCATCATACCCCCATCATCATCCCACCATCATCATCATCCCCCATCATCATCCCCCCATCATCATCATCCCACCATCATCCCACCACCATCATCATCCCACCATCATCATCATACCCCCCATCATCATCATACCCCCCATCATCATCATCCCCCCACTATCATCCCCCACCATCATCCCCCCATCATCATCATCCCCCCATCATCATCCCCCCTTCATCATACCCCCCATCATCATCCCCCATCATCATCCCCCCATCATCATCCTCCCCATCATCATCCCCCCATCAACATACCCCCCATCATCATCCCACCATCATCATCCCCCCATCATCATCATCCCCCATCATCATCATCCCCCATCATCATCATCATCATCCCCCATCATCATCATCCCCCCATCATCATCATCCCCCTCATCATCATCATCCCCCCATCATCATCATCCCCACATCATCATCCTCCCCATCATCATCCCCCCCATCATCATCATCCCCCATCATCATCATCGTCATCCCCCCCATCATCATCATCCCCCCAGCATCATCATCCCCCCATCATCATCATCCCCCCATCATCATCCTCCCCATCATCATCATCCCCCATCATCATCATCCCCCATCATCATCATCACCCCCATCATCATCATCCCCCCATCATCCTCATCCTCCCCCCATCATCCTCATCCTCCCCCCATCATCATCCTCCCCATCATCATCATACCCCCATCATCATCCCCCCCATCATCATCATCCCCCCCATCATCATCATACCCCCATCATCCCCCCATCATCATCATACCCCCATCATCATCATCATCCCATCATCATCCTCCCCCATCATCATCATCCCCCATCATCATCCTCCCCATCATCATCATCCCACCATCATCATCATCATCCCACCATCATCATCATCCCCCCATCATCATCCCACCATCATCATCATCCCACCATCATCATCATACCCCCATCATCATCATACCCCCCATCATCATCCCACCATCATCTTCATCCCACCATCATCATCATCCCCCCATCATCATCATCCCCCCATCATCCCCCATCATCATCATCCCCCCCATAATCATCATCCCCCCATCATCATCCCCCATCATCATCCCCCAACATCATCAACCCCCATCATCATCATCCCCATCATCATCATCATCCCCCCATCATCATCATCCCCCCATCATCATCCCCCCCATCATTATCATCCCCCCATCATCATACCCCCATCATCATCATCCCCTCATCATCACCATCCCCCCCATCATCATCCCTCCATCATCATCATCCCCCATCATCATACCCCCATCATCATCATACCCACCCATCGTCATCCCCCCATCATCATCATTCCCCAATAATCATCATCCCCCATCATCATCATCCCACCATCATCTTCATCCCCCCATCATCGTCCCACCATCATCATCATCCCACCATCATCATCATCCCACCATCATCATCATCCCACCATCATCGTCATCCCCCATCATCATCATACCCCCAGATCAGTCAATTTCGGCGTGAGAACAGCTGGTGAGTCAGTTTCAGCGGGAGCATTGCGGAAGTGGTTGCTGGGAGGTAAGTCAACCTTTAAAAGCACTTGTCTTTGCAGGGGCAGGCCAGTCGATTTCGGCGTGAGAACAGTTGGTGAGTCAGTTTCAGCAGGAGCATTGTGGAAGTGGTTGCTGGGAGGTAAGTCTGTCCTTTAAAAGCACTTGTCTTTGCAGGGGCAGGCCAGTCGATTTCGGCGTGAGAACAGCTGGTGAGTTGTTTCAGCGGGAGCAGTGCGGAAGTGGCTGCTGGGAGGTAAGTCTGTCCTTTAAAAGCACTTGTCTTTGCAGGGGCAGGCCAGTCGATTTCGGCGTGAGAACAGCTGGTGAGTCAGTTTCAGCGGGAGCATTGTGGAAGTGGTTGCTGGGAGGTAAGTCTGTCCTTTAAAAGCGCTTGCCTTTGCAGGGGCAGGCCAGTCGATTTCGGCGTGAGAACAGCTGGTGAGTCAGTTTCAGCGGGAGCATTGCGGAAGTGGTTGCTGGGAGGTAAGTCTGTCCTTTAAAAGCACTTGTCTTTGCAGGGGCAGGCCAGTCGATTTCGGCGTGAGAACAGCTGGTGAGTCAGTTTCAGCGGGAGCATTGCGGAAGTGGTTGCTGGGAGGTAAGTCACCCTTTAAAAGCACTTGTCTTTGCAGGGGCAGGCCAGTCGATTTTGGCGTGAGAACAGCTGGTGAGTCAGTTTCAGCGGGAGCATTGCGGAAGTGGTTGCTGGGAGGTAAGTCTGTCCTTTAAAAGCACGTGTCTTTGCAGGGGCAGGCCAGTCGATTTCGGCGTGAGAACAGCTGGTGAGTCAGTTTCAGCGGGAGCAGTGCGGAAGTGGTTGCTGGGAGGTAAGTCTGTCCTTTAAAAACACTTGTCTTTGCAGGGAAAGGCCAGTCGATTTTGGCGTGAGAACAGCTGGTGAGTTGTTTCAGCGGGAGCAGTGCGGAAGTGGCTGCTGGGAGGTAAGTCTGTCCTTTAAAAGCACTTGTCTTTGCAGGGGCAGGCCAGTCGATTTCGGCGTGAGAACAGCTGGTGAGTCAGTTTCAGAGGGAGCATTGCGGAAGTGGTTGCTGGGAGGTAAGTCTGTCCTTTAAAAGCACTTGTCTTTGCAGGGGCAGGCCAGTCGATTTCGGCGTGAGAACAGCTGGTGAGTCAGTTTCAGCGGGAGCATTGCGGAAGTGGCTGCTGGGAGGTAAGTCTGTCCTTTAAAAGCACTTGTCTTTGCAGGGGCAGGCCAGTCGATTTTGGCGTGAGAACAGCTGGTGAGTCAGTTTCAGCGGGAGCATTGCGGAAGTGGCTGCTGGGAGGTAAGTCAACCTTTAAAAGCACTTGTCTTTGCAGGGCCAGGCCAGTCGATTTCGGCGTGAGAACAGCTGGTGAGTCAGTTTCAGCGGGAGCATTGCGGAAGTGGTTGCTGGGAGGTAAGTCTGTCCTTTAAAAGCACTTGTCTTTGCAGGGGCAGGCCAGTCGATTTCGGCGTGAGAACAGCTGGTGAGTCAGTTTCAGCGGGAGCATTGCGGAAGTGGTTGCTGGGAGGTAAGTCTGTCCTTTAAAAGCACTTGTCTTTGCAGGGGCAGGCCAGTCGATTTCGGCGTGAGAACAGCTGGTGAGTCAGTTTCAGCGGGAGCAGTGCGGAAGTGGCTGCTGGGAGGTAAGTCTGTCCTTTAAAAGCACTTGTCTTTGCAGGGGCAGGCCAGTCGATTTCGGCGTGAGAACAGTTGGTGAGTCAGTTTCAGCGGGAGCATTGCGGAAGTGGTTGCTGGGAGGTAAGTCTGTCCTTTATAAGCACTTGTCTTTGCAGGGGCAGGCCAGTCGATTTCGGCGTGAGAACAGCTGGTGAGTCAGTTTCAGCGGGAGCATTGTGGAAGTGGTTGCTGGGAGGTAAGTCTGTCCTTTAAAAGCGCTTGCCTTTGCAGGGGCAGGCCAGTCGATTTCGGCGTGAGAACAGCTGGTGAGTCAGTTTCAGCGGGAGCATTGCGGAAGTGGTTGCTGGGAGGTAAGTCTGTCCTTTAAAAGCACTTGTCTTTGCAGGGGCAGGCCAGTCGATTTCGGCGTGAGAACAGCTGGTGAGTCAGTTTCAGCGGGAGCATTGCGGAAGTGGTTGCTGGGAGGTAAGTCACCCTTTAAAAGCACTTGTCTTTGCAGGGGCAGGCCAGTCGATTTTGGCGTGAGAACAGCTGGTGAGTCAGTTTCAGCGGGAGCATTGCGGAAGTGGTTGCTGGGAGGTAAGTCTGTCCTTTAAAAGCACGTGTCTTTGCAGGGGCAGGCCAGTCGATTTCGGCGTGAGAACAGCTGGTGAGTCAGTTTCAGCGGGAGCAGTGCGGAAGTGGTTGCTGGGAGGTAAGTCTGTCCTTTAAAAACACTTGTCTTTGCAGGGAAAGGCCAGTCGATTTTGGCGTGAGAACAGCTGGTGAGTTGTTTCAGCGGGAGCAGTGCGGAAGTGGCTGCTGGGAGGTAAGTCTGTCCTTTAAAAGCACTTGTCTTTGCAGGGGCAGGCCAGTCGATTTCGGCGTGAGAACAGCTGGTGAGTCAGTTTCAGAGGGAGCATTGCGGAAGTGGTTGCTGGGAGGTAAGTCTGTCCTTTAAAAGCACTTGTCTTTGCAGGGGCAGGCCAGTCGATTTCGGCGTGAGAACAGCTGGTGAGTCAGTTTCAGCGGGAGCATTGCGGAAGTGGCTGCTGGGAGGTAAGTCTGTCCTTTAAAAGCACTTGTCTTTGCAGGGGCAGGCCAGTCGATTTTGGCGTGAGAACAGCTGGTGAGTCAGTTTCAGCGGGAGCATTGCGGAAGTGGCTGCTGGGAGGTAAGTCAACCTTTAAAAGCACTTGTCTTTGCAGGGCCAGGCCAGTCGATTTCGGCGTGAGAACAGCTGGTGAGTCAGTTTCAGCGGGAGCATTGCGGAAGTGGTTGCTGGGAGGTAAGTCTGTCCTTTAAAAGCACTTGTCTTTGCAGGGGCAGGCCAGTCGATTTCGGCGTGAGAACAGCTGGTGAGTCAGTTTCAGCGGGAGCATTGCGGAAGTGGTTGCTGGGAGGTAAGTCTGTCCTTTAAAAGCACTTGTCTTTGCAGGGGCAGGCCAGTCGATTTCGGCGTGAGAACAGCTGGTGAGTCAGTTTCAGCGGGAGCAGTGCGGAAGTGGCTGCTGGGAGGTAAGTCTGTCCTTTAAAAGCACTTGTCTTTGCAGGGGCAGGCCAGTCGATTTCGGCGTGAGAACAGTTGGTGAGTCAGTTTCAGCGGGAGCATTGCGGAAGTGGTTGCTGGGAGGTAAGTCTGTCCTTTATAAGCACTTGTCTTTGCAGGGGCAGGCCAGTCGATTTCGGCGTGAGAACAGCTGGTGAGTCAGTTTCAGCGGGAGCAGTGCGGAAGTGGCTGCTGGGAGGTAAGTCTGTCCTTTAAAAGCACTTGTCTTTGCAGGGGCAGGCCAGTCGATTTCGGCGTGAGAACAGCTGGTGAGTCAGTTTCAGCGGGAGCAGTGCGGAAGTGGCTGCTGGGAGGTAAGTCAACCTTTAAAAGCACTTGTCTTTGCAGGGGCAGGCCAGTCGATTTCGGCGTGAGAACAGCTGGTGAGTCAGTTTCAGCGGGAGCATTGCGGAAGTGGTTGCTGGGAGGTAAGTCTGTCCTTTAAAAGCACTTGTCTTTGCAGGGGCAGGCCAGTCGATTTCGGCGTGAGAACAGCTGGTGAGTTGTTTCAGCGGGAGCAGTGCGGAAGTGGCTGCTGGGAGGTAAGTCTGTCCTTTAAAAGCACTTGTCTTTGCAGGGGCAGGCCAGTCGATTTCGGCGTGAGAACAGCTGGTGAGTCAGTTTCAGCGGGAGCATTGCGGAAGTGGTTGCTGGGAGGTAAGTCTGTCCTTTAAAAGCACTTGTCTTTGCAGGGGCAGGCCAGTCGATTTCGGCGTGAGAACAGCTGGTGAGTCAGTTTCAGCGGGAGCATTGCGGAAGTGGTTGCTGGGAGGTAAGTCTGTCCTTTAAAAGCACTTGTCTTTGCAGGGGCAGGCCAGTCGATTTCGGCGGGAGTGGAGCTGGCTGGGTAGTCAATTTCAGCAGGAGCTGAGAATTTTTCTTTCTTTTTTTTAAAATTAGTTTTTTAGGCGGGAACAGGAAGTCGACCCGCGGACGTCTGGGAAGACCCTCACCAATAAATTCTGGTGGAGAGGAAACCCGAGACACTACACGTGTAGTGTGTCCCACCCGCTCTCCTCCTCTAACCTAATAATAAAACCCATTGGTCTGAGGTAAGTACCATATTTTATTATATTATTATTATTTTTTATAAAAATTTAATTTAGTTGTTAGCCAGATCTTGGTAGCAAGTTAGTGGAATGGCAGGGAAGGGAGTGCAATGATCCTCCTGCAGGATGTTTGAGGTGAGGGATGCAGTTAGTGTCCCTGCTGATTTTACCTGCAGGAAGTGCTGCCATCTCCAGCTCCTCCAAGACCGAGTTAGGGAACTGGAGCTGGAGTTGGAAGAACTTCGGATCATTCGGGAGGCAGAAGGGGTCATAGATAGCAGCTTCAGGGAATTAGTTACACCAAAGATTGGAGATAGGTGGGTAACTGTAAGAGGGACTGGGAAAAAGCAGTCAGTGCAGGGATCCCCTGCGGTCGTTCCCCTGAGAAACAAGTATACCGCTTTGGATACTTGTGGGGGGGGGGACTTACCAGGGGTAAGCCATGGGGTACGGGCCTCTGGCACGGAGTCTGTCCCTGTTGCTCAGAAGGGAAGGGGGGAGAGGAGCAGAGCATTAGTAATTGGGGACTCTGTAGTCAGGGGCACAGATAGGAGATTTTGTGGGAGTGTAAGAGACTCACGTTTGGTATGTTGCCTCCCAGGTGCAAGGGTACGTGATGTCTCGGATCGTGTTTTCCGGGTCCTTAGGGGGGAGGGGGAGAAGCCCCAAGTCGTGGTCCACATTGGCACTAACGACATAGGTAGGAAAGGGGACAAGGATGTCAGGCAGGCTTTCAGGGAGCTAGGATGGAAGCTCAGAACTAGAACAAACAGAGTTGGTATCTCTGGGTTGTTGCCCGTGCCACGTGATAGTGAGATGAGGAATAGGGAGAGAGAGCATTTAAACACGTGGCTACAGGGATGGTGCAGGCGGGAGGGATTCAGATTTCTGGATAACTGGGGCTCTTTCTGGGGAAGGTGGGACCTCTACAGACAGGATGGTCTACATCTGAACCTAAGGGGCACAAATATCCTGGGGGGGAGATTTGTTAGTGCTCTTTGGGGTGTTTAAACTAATGCAGCAGGGGCATGGGAACCTGGATTGTAGTTTTAGGGTAAGGGAGAATGAGAGTATAGAGGTCAGGAGCACAGATTTGACGTCGCAGGAGGGGGCCAGTGTTCAGGTAGTTGGTTTGAAGTGTGTCTACTTCAATGCCAGGAGTATACGAAACAAGGTAAGGGGAACTGGCAGCATGGGTTGGTACCTGGGACTTCGATGTTGTGGCCATTTCGGAGACATGCATAGAGCAGGGACAGGAATGGATGTTGCAGGTTCCGGGGTTTAGGTGTTTTAGTAAGCTCAGAGAAGGAGGCAAAAGAGGGGGAGGTGTGGCGCTGCTAGTCAAGAGCAGTAGGTGGTGGAGAGGATGCTAGATGGGGACTCTTCTTCCGAGGTAGTATGGGCTGAAGTTAGAGACAGGAAAGGAGAGGTCACCCTGTTGGGAGTTTTTTATAGGCCTCCTAAAAGTTCTAGGGATGTAGAGGAAAGGATGGCGAAGATGATTCTGGATATGAGCGAAAGTAACAGGGTAGTTATTATGGGAGACTTTAACTCTCCAAATATTGACTGGAAAAGATATAGTTCGAGTCCAATAGATGGGTCGTTTTTTGTACAGTGTGTGCAGGAGGGTTTCCTGAAACAATATGTTGACAGGCCAACAAGAGGCGAGGCCACGTTGGATTTGGTTTTGGGTAATGAACCAGGCCAGGTGTCGGATTTGGAGGTAGGAGAGCACTTTGGGGACAGTGACCACAATTCGGTGACGTTTACGTTAATGATGGAAAGGGATAAGTATACACCGCAGGGCAAGAGTTATAGCTGGGGGAAGGGCAATTATGATGCCATTAGACGTGACTTGGGGGGGGGATAAGGTGGAGAAGTAGGCTGCAAGTGTTGGGCACACTGGATAAGTGGGGCTTGTTCAAGGATCAGCTACTGCGTTTTTTTGATAAGTATGTACCGGTCAGACAGGGAGGAAGACGTCGAGCGAGGGAACCGTGGTTTACCAAGGAAGTGGAATCTCTTGTTAAGAGGAAGAAGGAGGCCTATGTGAAGATGAGGTGTGAAGTTTCGGTTGGGGCGATGGATAGTTACAAGGTAGCGAGGAAGGATCTAAAGAGAGAGCTAAGACGAGCAAGGAGGGGACATGAGAAGTATTTGGCAGGAAGGATGAAGGAAAACCCAAAAGCTTTCTATAGGTATGTCAGGAATAAGCGAATGACTAGGGAAAGAGTAGGACCAGTCAAGGACAGGGATGGGAAATTGTGTGTGGAGTCTGAAGAGATAGGCGAGATACTAAATGAATATTTTTCGTCAGTATTCACTCAGGAAAAAGATAATGTTGTGGAGGAGAATGCTGAGCCCCAGGCTAATAGAATAGATGGCATTGAGGTACGTAGGGAAGAGGTGTTGGCAATTCTGGACAGGCTGAAAATAGATAAGTCCCCGGGACCTGATGGGATTTATCCTTGGATTCTCTGGGAGGCCAGGGAAGAGATTGCTGGACCTTTGGCTTTGATTTTTATGTCATCATTGGCTACAGGAATAGTGCCAGAGGACTGGAGGACAGCAAATGTGGTCCCTTTGTTCAAAAAGGGAAGCAGAGACAATCCCGGCAACTATAGACCGGTGAGCCTCACGTCTGTAGTGGGTAAAGTCTTGGAGGGGATTATAAGAGACAAGATTTATAATCATCTAGATAGGAATAATATGATCAGGGATAGTCAGCATGGCTTTGTGAAGGGTAGGTCATGCCTCACAAACCTTATTGAGTTCTTTGAGAAGGTGACTGAACAGGTAGACGAGGGTAGAGCAGTTGATGTGGTGTATATGGATTTCAACAAAGCGTTTGATAAGGTTCCCCACGGTAGGCTATTGCAAAAAATACGGAGGCTGGGGATTGAGGGTGATTTAGAGATGTGGATCAGAAATTGGCTAGCTGAAAGAAGACAGAGGGTGGTGGTTGATGGGAAATGTTCAGAATGGAGTACAGTCACAAGTGGAGTACCACAAGGATCTGTTCTGGGGCCGTTGCTGTTTGTCATTTTTATCAATGACCTAGAGGAAGGCGCAGAAGGGTGGGTGAGTAAATTTGCAGACGATACTAAAGTCGGTGGTGTTGTCGATAGTGTGGAAGGATGTAGCAGGTTACAGAGGGATATAGATAAGCTGCAGAGCTGGGCTGAGAGGTGGCAAATGGAGTTTAATGTAGAGAAGTGTGAGGTGATTCACTTTGGAAGGAATAACAGGAATGTGGAATATTTGGCTAATGGTAAAGTTCTTGAAAGTGTGGATGAGCAGAGGGATCTAGGTGTCCATGTACATGTACATGTACATGGATTTCGGCGGCAGCGGTGCGCAGGGGCCCTCTGGGAGGTGAGTAGTGTATTTAAAAACCTTACCTTTACAGGAGCAGCCCTTTGGATTTCGGCGGCAGCGGTGCGCAGGGGCCTTCTGGGAGGTGAGTAGTGAGTTTAAAAGCTCTTACCTTTACAGGAGCAGCCCTTTGGATTTCGGCGGCAGCGGTGCGCAGGGGCCTTCTGGGAGGTGAGTAGTGAATTTAAAAAGCCTTACCTGGTCCCGGGTCTGTTCTTCTTTTCTGTTTTATTTGTTTTTATATAAGGCGGGAACCGGAAGTTCGACCTCTGGCAAGTCCCTCCCCCAACCAATAAATTCTGGTGGAGAGGAAACCCGAGACACTACACGTGTAGTGTCTCCCACCCGCCCTCCTCCTCTAACCTAATAATAAGACCCATTGGTGTAAGGTAAGTGCCATATTATATTATTATATTATTAGCATTGTGCAGGTCAAGGATCGGAGGTGGAGGAGCAGTCTCTGTCAGCGAGAGAACTTGAGAACATCTCAGACACTCAGAAGGTAAGAAGGTAAGTAAGTGATTTTTACTTTTATACCTTTTTTCAAATTGTGTGTGTCGGGGGGAAACTGAAGTGACATCACAGAAAAGCTGTGACCTGAGTGGCTGGTTGGGATTCTAACCTAAATTTAAAAAAAAAAAAAAATTGAGTATTTGGGAACTAATTAAACATAATAACTTAATTATAATTTAGAGGATATCTAAGCCAGAGATCGGAGAATAGTATAGTTAGCTATCGCATTTCTATTAGAAATCTAGTGCTAGGAAACAGATAGTTGACAGTAACTTTGCAATTTAAAAAAAAAGTATTTATAAAAAAAAAGACAAATTTTAATTTTAATTAATTGACGCAATGTCAGTTAGAGGGGTGCTGTGCTCTGACTGTGAGATGTGGCAGGTCCGGGAGGCTTCCAGCGTCCCGGATGGCTTCATCTGCAGAAAGTGCACCCAACTGCAGCTCCTCACAGACCGCATGGTTCGGTTGGAGCAGCAATTGGATGCACTTAGGAGCATGCAGGTGGCGGAAAGCGTCATAGATCGCAGTTATGTAAATGTGGTCACACCCAAGGTGCAGGCAGAGAAATGGGTGACCACCAGAAAGGGCAGGCAGTCAGTGCAGGAATCCCCTGTGGTTGTCCCCCTCTCGAACAGATATACCCCTTTGGATACTGTCGGGGGGGATAGCCTATCAGGGGAAAACAGCAGCAGCCAGAGCAGTGGCACCACGGCTGGCTCTGATGTTCAGAAGGGAGGGTCAAAGCGCAGAAGAGTAATAGTAATAGGGGACTCTATAGTCAGGGGCACAGATAGGCGCTTCTGTGGACGTGAAAGAGACTCCAGGATGGTATGTTGCCTCCCTGGTGCCAGGGTCCAGGATGTCTCCGAACGGGTAGAGGGAATCCTGAAGGGGGAGGGCAAACAGGCAGAGGTCGTTGTACATATTGGTACTAACGACATAGGCAGGAAGGGGCATGAGGTCCTGCAGCAGGAGTTCAGGGAGCTAGGCAGAAAGTTAAAAGACAGGACCTCGAGGGTTGTAATCTCGGGATTACTCCCTGTGCCACGTGCCAGTGAGGCTAGAAATAGGAAGATAGAGCAGACAAACACGTGGCTAAACAGCTGGTGTAGGAGGGAGGGTTTCCGTTATCTGGACCACTGGGAGCTCTTCCGGGGCAGGTGTGACCTGTATAAGATGGACGGGTTGCATCTAAACCAGAGAGGCATAAATATCCTGGCCGCGAGGTTTGCTAGTGTCACACGGGAGGGTTTAAACTAGTATGGCAGGGGGGTGGGCACGGGAGCAATAGGTCAGAAGGTGAGAGCATTGAGGGAGAACTAAGGGAATAGGGACAGTGTGGCTCTGAGGCAGAGCAGACGGGGAGAAGTTGCTGAACACAGCGGGTCTGGTGGCCTGAAGTGCATATGTTTTAATGCAAGGAGCATTACGGGTAAGGCAGATGAACTTAGAGCTTGGATTACTACTTGGAACTATGATGTTGTTGCCATTACAGAGACCTGGTTGAGGGAAGGGCAGGATTGGCAGCTAAACGTTCCAGGATTTAGATGTTTCAGGCGGGATAGAGGGGGATGTAAAAGGGGAGGCGGAGTTGCGCTACTTGTTCGGGAGAATATCACAGCTATACTGCGAGAGGACACCTCCGAGGGCAGTGAGGCTATATGGGTAGAAATCAGGAATAAGAAGGGTGCAGTCACAATGTTGGGGGTATACTACAGGCCTCCCAACAGCCAGCGGGAGATGGAGGAGCAGATAGGTAGACAGATTTTGGAAAAGAGTAAAAACAACAGGGTTGTGGTGATGGGAGACTTCAACTTCCCCAATATTGACTGGGACTCACTTAGTGCCAGGGGCTTAGACGGGGCGGAGTTTGTAAGGAGCATCCAGGAGGGCTTCTTAAAACAATATGTAAACAGTCCAACTAGGGAAGGGGCGGTACTGGACCTGGTATTGGGGAATGAGCCCGGCCAGGTGGTAGATGTTTCAGTAGGGGAGCATTTCGGTAACAGTGACCACAATTCAGTAAGTTTTAAAGTACTGGTGGACAAAGATAAGAGTGGTCCGAGGATGAATGTGCTAAATTGGGGGAAGGCTAATTATAACAATATTAGGCGGGAACTGAAGAACATAGATTGGGGGCGGATGTTTGAGGGCAAATCAACATCTGACATGTGGGAGGCTTTCAAGTGTCAGTTGAAAGGAATACAGGACAGGCATGTTCCTGTGAGGAAGAAAGATAAATACGGCAATTTTCGGGAACCTTGGATGACGAGTGATATTGTAGGCCTCGTCAAAAAGAAAAAGGAGGCATTTGTCAGGGCTAAAAGGCTGGGAACAGACAAAGCCTGTGTGGCATATAAGGAAAGTAGGAAGGAGCTTAAGCAAGGAGTCAGGAGGGCTAGAAGGGGTCATGAAAAGTCATTGGCAAATAGGGTTAAGGAAAATCCCAAGGCTTTTTACACGTACATAAAAAGCAAGAGGGTAGCCAGGGAAAGGGTTGGCCCACTGAAGGATAGGCAAGGGAATCTATGTGTGGAGCCAGAGGAAATGGGCGAGGTACTAAATTAATACTTTGCATCAGTATTCACCAAAGAGAAGGAATTGGTAGATGTTGAGTCTGGAGAAGGGGGTGTAGATAGCCTGGGTCACATTGTGATCCAAAAAGACGAGGTGTTGGGTGTCTTAAAAAATATTAAGGTAGATAAGTCCCCAGGGCCGGATGGGATCTACCCCAGAATACTGAAGGAGGCTGGAGAGGAAATTGCTGAGGCCTTGACAGAAATCTTTTGGATCCTCGCTGTCTTCAGGGGATGTCCCAGAGGACTGGAGAATAGCCAATGTTGTTCCTCTGTTTAAGAAGGGTAGCAAGGATAATCCCGGGAACTACAGGCCGGTGAGCCTTACTTCAGTGGTAGGGAAATTACTGGAGAGAATTCTTCGAGACAGGATCTACTCCCATTTGGAAGCAAATGGACGTATTAGTGAGAGGCAGCACGGTTTTGTGAAGGGAAGGTCGTGTCTCACTAACTTGGTAGAGTTTTTCGAGGAGGTCACTAAGATGATTGATGCAGGTAGGGCAGTAGATGTTGTCTATATGGACTTCAGTAAGGCCTTTGACAAGGTCCCTCATGGTAGACTAGTACAAAAGGTGAAGTCACACGGGATCAGGGGTGAACTGGCAAGGTGGATACAGAACTGGCTAGGCCATAGAAGGCAGAGGGTAGCAATGGAGGGATGCTTTTCTCATTGGAGGGCTGTGACCAGTGGTGTTCCACAGGGATCAGTGCTGGGACCTTTGCTCTTTGTAATATATATAAATGATTTGGAGGAAAATGTAACTGGTCTGATTAGTAAGTTTGCAGACGACACAAAGGTTGGTGGAATTGCGGATAGCGATGAGGACTGTCTGAGGATACAGCAGGATTTAGATTGTCTGGAGACTTGGGCGGAGAGATGGCAGATGGAGTTTAATCCGGACAAATGTGAGGTAATGCATTTTGGAAGGGCTAATGCAGGTAGGGAATATACAGTGAATGGTAGAACCCTCAAGAGTATTGAAAGTCAAAGAGATCTAGGAGTACAGGTCCACAGGTCATTGAAAGGGGCAACACAGGTGGAGAAGGTAGTCAAGAAGGCATACGGCATGCTTGCCTTCATTGGCCGGGGCATTGAGTATAAGAATTGGCAAGTCATGTTGCAGCTGTATAGAACCTTAGTTAGGCCACACTTGGAGTATAGTGTTCAATTCTGGTCGCCACACTACCAGAAGGATGTGGAGGCTTTAGAGAGGGTGCAGAAGAGATTTACCAGAATGTTGCCTGGTATGGAGGGCATAAGCTATGAGGAGCGATTGAATAAACTCGGTTTGTTCTCACTGGAACGAAGGAGGTTGAGGGGCGACCTGATAGAGGTATACAAAATTATGAGGGGCATAGACAGAGTGGATAGTCAGAGGCTTTTCCCCAGGGTAGAGGGGTCAATTACTAGGGGGCATAGGTTTAAGGTGAGAGGGGCAAAGTTTAGAGTAGATGTACGAGGCAAGTTTTTTACGCAGAGGGTGCCTGGAACTCACTACCGGAGGAGGTAGTGGAAGCAGGGACGATAGGGACATTTAAGGGGCATCTTGACAAATATATGAATAGGATGGGAATAGAAGGATCCGGACCCAGGAAGTGTAGAAGATTGTTGTTTAGTCGGGCAGTATGGTCGGCACGGGCTTGGAGGGCCGAAGGGCCTGTTCCTGTGCTGTACATTTCTTTGTTCTTTGTACATAGATCCCCCTGAAAGTTGCCACCCAGGTTGATAGGGTTGTGAAGAAGGCCTATGGAGTGTTGGCCTTTATTGGTAGAGGGATTGAGTTCCGGAGTCGGGAGGTCATGTTGCAGCTGTACAGAACTCTGGTACGGCCGCATTTGGAGTATTGCGTACAGTTCTGGTCACCGCATTATAGGAAGGACGTGGAGGCTTTGGAGCGGGTGCAGAGGAGATTTACCAGGATGTTGCCTGGTATGGAGGGAAAATCTTATGAGGAAAGGCTGATGGACTTGAGGTTGTTTTCGTTGGAGAGAAGAAGGTTAAGAGGAGACTTAATAGAGGCATACAAAATGATCAGGGGGTTGGATAGGGTGGACAGTGAGAGCCTTCTCCTGCGGATGGATATGGCTGGCACGAGGGGACATAACTTTAAACTGAGGGGTAATAGATATAGGACAGAGGTCAGAGGTAGGTTCTTTACGCAAAGAGTAGTGAGGCCGTGGAATGCCCTACCTGCTACAGTAGTGAACTCGCCAACATTGAGGGCATTTAAAAGTTTATTGGATAAACATATGGATGATAATGGCATAGTGTAGGTTAGATGGCTTTTGTTTTGGTGCAACATCGTGGGCCGAAGGGCCTGTACTGCGCTGTATTGTTCTATGTTCTATACCCCCCCCATCATCATCCCACCATCATCATCATCCCACCATCATCATCATCCCACCATCATCATCATCCCCCATCATCGTCATCCCCCCATCATCCCCCATCATCATCATCCCCCATCATCCCCCCATCATCATCCCCCCCATCATCATCATCCCCCCCATCATCATCCCCATCATCATCCCCCCATCATCATCCCACCATCATCACCTCCCCCATCATCATCATCCCCCCATCATCATCATCCCCCATCATCATCATCCCACCATCATCATACCCCCATCATCATCCCCCTCCATCATCATCATCCCCCCATCATCACCCCCCCCCATCAACATCATCCCCCCATCATCATCATCCCCCATCATCATCCTCCCCATCATCATCATCCCCCATCATCATCATCATCACCCCCATCATCATCATCCCCCCATCATCATCATCGCCCATCATCATCATTCCCCCATCATCATCATCCCCCCATCATCCCCCCATCATCATCCCCCCATCATCATCATCCCCCCATCATCATCCCCCATCATCATCCCCCCATCATCATCCTACCATCATCACCTCCCCCATCATCATCATCCCCCCATCATCATCATCCCCCCATCATCATCATCCCCCCATCATCATCCCACCATCATCATACCCCCCCATCATCATCCCCCCATCATCATCCCCCCATCATCATCCCCCCATCATCATCCCACTCCATCATCATCATCCCCCCATCATCATCCCCCCATCAACATCATCCCCCCATCATCATCATCCCCCATCATCATCCTCTCCCATCATCATCATCCCCCATCATCATCATCATCACCCCCCATCATCATCATGCCCCCATCATCATCATCGCCCATCATCATCATCCCCCCATCATCATCATCCCCCCATCATCATCATCATCCCCCATCAACATCATCCCCCCATCATCATCCGCCATCATCATACCCCCCCATCATCATCCCACCATCATCATCATCCCCCCATCATCATCATCCCCCCATCATCATCATCCCCCATCATCATCCTTGCCCATCATCATCAGCCCCCCATCATCATCATCATCCCCCATCATCATCATCCCCCATCATCATCCACCCATCATCATCATTCCCCCATCATCATCATCACCCCATCATCGTCACCCCATCATCGTCCCACCATCATCATCATCCCCCCATCATCATCCCACCACCATCATCATCCCACCATCACCATCATCCCACCATCATCATCATCCCCCCATCATCATCATACCCCCCATCATCATCATCCCCCCATGATCATCATCCCACCATCATCATCATCCCCCCATCATCATCCCACCATCATCATCATCCCCCATCATCATCATCCCACCATCATCATCCCACCATCATCCCACCATCATCATCATCCCCCATCATCATCACCCCCCCATCATCATCCCACCATCATACCCCCCATCATCATCATACCCCCCATCATCACCATCCCCCATCATCCTCATCCCCCCATCATCATCTCCCCATCATCATCCCCCCATCATCATCCCCCCCATCATCATCCCACCATCATCACCCCCCCATCATCATCATCCCCCCATCATCATCATCCCCCCATCATCATCATCCCCCCATCATCATCATCCCCATCATCATCCCCCCATCATCATCCCCCATCATCATACCCCCCATCATCATCCCACCATCATCATCCCCCCCATCATCATCAATCCCCCCATCATCATCATCCCCCATCATCATCATCCCCCCATCATCATCATCATCATCCCCCCATCATCATCACCCCCCTCATCATCATCATCCCCCCATCATCATCATCCCCAACATCATCCTCCCCATCATCATCATCCCCCATCATCACCATCCCCCATCATCATCATCATCCCCCCATCATCATCATCCCCCCATCATCATCATCCCCATCATCATCATCATCATCCCCTCATCATCATCGTCACCCCCATCAACCTCATCCTCCCCCATCATCCTCATCCTCCCCCCATCATCCTCATCCTCCCCCATCATCATCCTCCCCATCATCATCATACCCCCATCATCATCCCCCCCATCATCATCATCCCCCCATCATCATCATACCCCATCATCATCCCCCCATCATCATCCCCCATCATCATCCCACCATCATCCCCCCATCATCATCCTCCCCCATCATCATCATCCCCATCATCATCATCATCATCCCCCATCCTCATCATCCCCCCATCATTATCATCCCCCCATTATCATCCCCATCATCATCCCCCCGTCATCATCATCCCCCCATCGTCATCCCCCCATCATCATACTCCCCCCATCATCATCATCATCCCCATCATCATACCCCCCCATCATCATCCCACCATCATCATCCCCATCATCATCCCCCATCATCATCCTCCCCCATCATCATCATCATCCCCATCATCATCATACCCCCATCATCATCATCCCCATCATCATCATCCCCCATCATCATCATCCCTCCATCATCATCATCCCCCATCATCATCATCATCCCCCCATCATCATCATCCCCATCATCATCATCATCACCCCCCCATCATCATCATCCCCCCATCATCATCCCCCCATCATCATCCCCCCATCGTCATCCCCCCATCATCATACTCCCCCCATCATCATCATGCCCATCATCATACCCCCCCCCATCATCATCCCACCATCATCATCCCCATCATCATCATCATCCCCATCATCATCCTCCCCCATCATCATCATCATCCCCCATCATCATCATACCCCCATCATCATCATCCCCCATCATCATCATCCCCCCATCATCATTATCCCCCCATCATCATCATCCGCCATCATCATCATCCCCCATCATCATCATCCCCATCATCATCATCATCCCCCCATCATCATCATCCCCCATCATCATCCCCCCATCATCATACCCCCCATCATCATCCCACCATCATCATCCCACCATCATCATCATCCCCCCATCATCATCCTCCCCATCCTCATCCCCCCATCATCATCCTCCCCATCATCATCATCCCCCCATCATCATCCCCCATCATCATACCCCCCCATCATCATCCCACCATCATCATCATCCCCCCATCATCATCCCCCCATCATCATACCCCCCATCATCATCCCCATCATCATCATCCCCACCATCATCATCATCCCCCATCAGCATCATCCCCCCATCATCATCATCCCCCCATCATCATCATCCCCCCCATCATCAACCCCCCATCATCATACCGCCCCATCATCATCCCACCATCATCATCCCCCCATCATCATCATCCCCCCATCATCACCCCCCCATCATCAACCCCCCATCATCATCATCATCATCCCCCCATCATCATCATCCCCCCATCATCATCCCCCCATCATCATCCCCCATCATCATCATCATCATCCCCCCATCATCACCCCCCCATCATCATCCCCCCATCATCATCATCCCCCATCATCATCATCCCCCATCATCATCCCCCCATCATCATCCCCCATCATCATCCCACCATCATCATCCCACCATCATCCCCCCATCATCATCCTCCCCATCCTCATCCCCCCATCATCATCCTCCCCATCATCATCATCCCCCCATCATCATCCCCCATCATCATACCCCCCATCATCATCCCACCATCATCATCATCCCCCCATCATCATCCCCCCATCATCATACCCCCCATCATCATCCCCATCATCATCATCCCCACCATCATCATCATCCCCCATCAGCATCATCCCCCCATCATCATCATCCCCCCATCATCATCATCCCCCCCATCATCAACCCCCCATCATCATCATCATCATCCCCCCATCATCATACCGCCCCATCATCATCCCACCATCATCATCCCCCCATCATCATCATCATCCCCCCATCATCATCCCCCATCATCCCCCCCCCATCATCATCATCCCCCCATCATCATCACCCATCATCATCATCCCTCATCATCATCATCATCCCCCCCATCATCACCCCCCATCATCGTCCCCCCCCCCCCCCCCCCCCCATCATCATCCCATGTTCATACCTCCCCCTTCTCCAAATTTGAATTTGTGTCAATAAAGTTTGTTGAAGGCCCGGCCGCGGCCCCGCCCCCGGCCTGAGTGACAGGCTCTGCCGCCATTGGGGGAGGGCAGCCGCCTTTGACGTCACCGGATGCCGCGCACGACGGCCAATGGGAGCCCGTGACTGTCAGAGTGACGGCGGTGCCGGCCAATGGGCGCGGTTGCGGGGGGCGGGGCTTCTGGCTGCCTCCCTGCCCGCGCGGAGCCAGCCGAGCGAGCGGCCATTTGGCGACGAAGCGGAGAGGAGCCGGCAGGTGGGAGCGGAGCGCGGCCTCAACCCGGCCCGGGGCCTCAACCCAACCCGGCCCGGGGCCTCAACCCAACCCGGCCCGGGGCCTCAACCCAACCCGGCCCGGGGCCTCAACCCAACCCGGCCCGGGGCCTCAACCCAACCCGGCCCGGGGCCTCAACCCAACCCGGCCCGGGGCCTCAACCCAACCCGGCCCGGGGCCTCAACCCAACCCGGCCCGGGGCCTCAACCCAACCCGGCCCGGGGCCTCAACCCAACCCGGCCCGGGGCCTCAACCCAACCCGGCCCGGGGCCTCAACCCGGCCCGGGGCCCCAACCCAGGGAGGAGAGAGGGTCACTGAGGGAGGGGGGGTCACAGGGGGGAGAGGGGGGGGTCACTGGGGGAGAGGGGGGTCACTGAGGGGGGAGAGGGGGGGTCACTGGGGGAGAGGGGGGTCACTGGGGGAGAGGGGGGTCACGGAGGAGAGAGGGGGTCACGGAGGAGAGAGGGGGTCACTGGGGGAGAGGGGGGGTCACGGAGGAGAGAGGGGGTCACTGAGGAAGGGGAGAGAGGGGGTCACGGAGGAGGGGGAGGAGAGAGGGGGTCACTGAGGGAGAGAAAGTGGCGGTTCATCGAGGGACAAAAAGGGGATGACTGAGGGAGGAGAGAAAGAAAGAGGGGGTCACTGAGGAAGGCAATGGGGGTCACGGGAGTAAGATGGGATCACAGGGAGATCACGGGAAGAAAGGAGGTCACTGAGTGAGGGAGAAAGATGGGATCACTGAGGGACAGAAAGGGGCTCAATGAGTGGTGGAGACAGGGGGCCACTGAGGGGGGAGGAGAAAGACAGGATCACGGCGGGAAGGGGATGGTCGCTGAGGGAGGAAGAGGGTCACAGAGAGGAAAAGGGGGGGCTCACAAGGGGTATGGAAGAGAGCATGTGTGGTATAGAGTTGGTGTCAGTTGCTTGCAAGTGATGGTCAGGAGATGTGAGCAGGGATGGTGAGTTGGGATGAG
Organism: Scyliorhinus torazame; assembly: GCF_047496885.1. Classification (NCBI taxonomy): domain Eukaryota; kingdom Metazoa; phylum Chordata; class Chondrichthyes; order Carcharhiniformes; family Scyliorhinidae; genus Scyliorhinus; species Scyliorhinus torazame. The sequence continues at coordinate 42,026,303 of NC_092733.1, read as the reverse complement.
CAGCGAAGAGGTCTGGGGGGGTGGAGGCTGTGTCAGGAACACTCCTGGGACAGGGGTTTAACTGAACGGGTGAGAGCTCTGGAGAGGGCAATCCATCTGTTCCACTCCTCTGTTCAGTAACATTACTTTGTCCTCACAATAGCAATTTCACTGGCGGGAATGCACGGGGGACAGAAATTGGGTTCAACGGATTGGATGGGGAATAAAACGCTTTTGAATCGGCTCATCTGAATCTGTTGTTCTTTGCTTCAGTCAGACAAGATGGCAGAGAACGATGTTGAGAATGAGCTGTTGGATTATGAAGAGGATGATGAAAACCAGACTGTGGCAGAGCCAGCAGCAGCTCCTGCAAAGAAAGATGTGAAGGGTTCCTATGTCTCCATTCACAGCTCTGGCTTCAGAGATTTCCTTTTGAAACCCGAGCTTCTGCGGGCCATTGTGGACTGTGGCTTTGAGCACCCTTCAGAAGGTAAGACCTGACCAGCCAGTATCCTTCAATAGGTCTCGAGTCTCTGTGGGTTTGTAGATAGGTGATCGGCTCACTGACTTCCATCTCCTGCGACCTTGAGGATGTAGAAAGTTACTGCTGGGCAGAGCAGAAGTAAATCGACACACTTCACAAGCTTGGGAAAGCACTGTGGCTTCAGAGTGCCAGGTTCGATTCCACGCTGGGTCACTGTCCGTGCGGAGTCTGCACATCCTCCCCGTGTGTGTGTGGGTTTCCTCCGGGTTCTCCGGTTTCCTCCCACAGTCCAAAGACATGCAGGCTAGGTGGATTGGCCATGGTAAATTGTCCTTAGAGACCAAAAAGGTTAGGAGTTATTGGGTTACGGGGATAGGGTGGAAGTGAGGGCTTAAGTGGGTCGGTGCAGACTCAATGGCCTCCTTCTGCACTGTATGTTTTATGTTCACTTGGATGGCAGCCAGTGTAGACTGTCCTACGGTTACGTCAGTGATGCGGGGCGGTCAGTCTTGGGTCGGAGGTCACGAGTACGAGATGGTCGCTAATTTATCCGATCGGAGGTTCATCCCAGAGAGGGATGAGAATTTAACTTGGAATAAACGCCATAGATGATGGAGAAATAACGAATCGGAGAGGCTTCGATGCACAGGGGCTGGCGAAGGCACATGTGGAGCACGGCGCGGCCGAGTGGCCAGTACATTCCTCACAGGAATTCGCCAGTGTCAATTGTTGGATGTTTTGTTTCTCAGTATTTTGTTTCAGGTGAGGGTCACGGTAAATGGCCAGGCACACTTGGTGAGCCTGTGTTAGCCCCAAATAACAGACGTGGTACGGTACCTAACTGCTGCACCTGCTTTCTCTCTCCAGTTCAACACGAATGCATTCCTCAGGCAATTCTCGGGATGGACATCCTCTGTCAGGCCAAATCTGGAATGGGAAAGACCGCTGTGTTTGTCCTTGCTACTCTGCAGCAGCTGGAGGCAGTTGACGGACAGGTAATTTGCCCGATGAGATTAGGATTGGGTGCGTGATGGTGCTTTGACCTTAAAGCCACCTCGTACAAAACCAAATCGCTGCAGGTGGTGGTTATCCTGATTTGGTCGTTGGCCTGTCGAGATCGAAATTGAAGCGGACAAAACAAATGTATCCTGAACGCAGTGGAAAGCTTGGTGAGCCCGGATCCCGTTACTGCCTATCCCAGAGATTTTACAGGATGTACCGTGCTGTTTGTTACACAGCCTGTGACATGCTGGTATTCTCGTGTCCGACAAATCGACAGGCTCGGGATGGAATTCCGTTTATTTGTCTTAATTCTCCCTTTGACCATTGACCAGATTTTTCTTACTTTACTCATTCAGTAGATGTGGGGTCGCTGGCTGGTCCGCATTTGTTACCCACCCCTAATTCCCCTTGAACTGAGGGGTTTGCTCGGCTATTTCAGAGGGACAGTTAAGAGTCAACCACATTGCTGTGGGTCTGAGGTCACACGTAGGCCAGTCCGGGTAAGGGCGGCGGATTTCCTTCCCTAAAAGCAACAAGATGGGTTTTTACGGCAGTTGATGGTAGTTGCAATGGCCACCATTACTGAGACTAGCTTGATAACCCAGATTTATTACTAATCTAATTTATTTAAATATTAACTAAATATAAATTCCACCAGCTGCCGTGGTGGGATTTGAACCGGTGTCTCCAGAGCATTAGCCAGTCGTCCAGTGCCATTCCCACTGCACCACCATCTCCCCAGATCATTACTAAACGCATGTCCAAAATTTTAGGTCTTTTGGAGAGGGTAGAGAAGAGGTACTCAAATCCTGCCAGATTGGGCCCCTTTTATTATGGAGGTTCCAACTTCAGGCCCACCGTGCTGGTGTGAGCTTTCAGCTGCTGCTCCGAGTGATTTTCATCCAGAGTGTTCGTGGATCTCTGCAAACAGCAGCATTGGGTTGACCCTGATATCCGTCGCCTTTCACTGGGGAAAAACCGGCCTGATGAGAAACTGCTGAATGGCTGGTGGTGCCCAGGAACGAGAGGAGTTAAGAACTGGTGCACATTGCTAAAGGTTGAGAAAAAGCTTCTGTCTATCCACTCTGTCTATGCCCCTCATAATTTTGTAGACCTCTATCAGGTCGCCCCTCAACCTCCGTCGTTCCAGTGAGAACAAACCGAGTTTACCCAACCGCTCCTCACAGCTATTGCCCTCCATACCAGGCAACATTCTGGTAAATCTCTTCTGCACCCTCTCTAAAGCCTCCACATCCTTCTGGTAGTGTGGCGACCAGAATTGAACACTATACGCCAAGTGTGGCCTAACTAAGGTTCTATACAGCTGCAACATGACTTGCCAATTTTTATACTAGACGTGGGTCGTTAGGTTTTAGATCAGCAGGTGAGCTGTTAGCCCGTAGATGTCCAGTTTTGGTAACTACGCTCAGAGTAGCGACACAATTAATTTGTACTCTCTTTCTCTCTCTCTCTCTTCCCCCCCCCCCCCCCCATTTTGAACAGGTGTCTGTTCTGGTCATGTGTCATACAAGGGAACTGGCTTTCCAAATCAGCAAAGAGTATGAGAGATTCTCCAAGTACATGCCAAACATTAAGGTGAGTGCCGGCGCAGAATGCTTTGTGTGCTTGCTGTGTCACCCGTAGCTGCCTAGATGTTTGGGGAAGTGTTACATTTGGGAGTTGCAAGAGGCTATCGACAGGAAGCTTCTGTGCTGACCATGTCAGCTCCCAGGGTGTCTTCTCGCTGCAGCAACCCTCCCTCGGCTACTGAGAGCAAACAGCCTTTGCCACGGGACTTTGCAGTAGGAATCCAAGGCTGGAGCTTGCTGGCTTAATGTTTTGGAGGTTCGTAACAAAAAAGAACAAAGAAAAGTGCAGCACAGGAACAGGCCCTTTGGCCCCCCAAGCCTGCTCCGACCATGCTGCCCGTCTAACCTAAAACCTACACTTCCGGGGTCCGTATCCCGATATTCCCATGAAAGATCTGACATCTGTAGAATCCTGCCTGTGCAGAATGGGGCCATTCGGCCCATTAAGTCTGCACCAACCCTCTGAAAGAGCACCCTAATAGGTCCAATCTCTTTCTCTCTTCTCCCCCCCACCTAATCTACACATCTTTAGACTGACCCCCCCCCCCCCCCCCCCCCACCACCTCCGCGCAGACATGGGGAGAACGTGCAAATTCCACACAGTCACCTGATGCCGGAATCGAACCCGGGTCCCTGGCGCTGTGAGGCAGCCGTGCTACCCGCCGTAGGTGGAATGAGCCGGTAACTAAATCCCTGTAGGTGACGTGTGGGAATTGCTGTCAATGTCCTGAGGATGATGTGATTATGAACTGCAAGCGGTTTAAAGACTGGGTGAATGGATTACTGTCCACATTGATGGAGTGAGTAATCATGATTGCTGGTGTCCCCGCAATGGCTGAGGTGGCAGCTCACTCAAAGTTACAAATGGAGTAAGTTAAACATTGAGAAGTGAACTACTTGCGATGCTAAAAATCTGGAGGAAAAGCAGAAAAGGCTGGCAGTCCACAGCAGGAGAGATCTGCATCGAGGAAGAGTTCCCATTGCAGCTTCTTTCATCGTCAGCCTGAGTGGTGACACTCTTTCTCTCTGCTGCCTGGCCTACTCAGTACTTCCAGCATTTTTGCTTTTTAATTAATTGCCGAGCAGATTGAAATCTGGGTCTTTGGCTCCCTCTGGTCACTCTCTCGCCCGTTGAGCCAGGCTCTCGTATTTGGCTGGGAACTGAGTTTCTGCTGCCATGTGTTCTCTATCACCAAGACCTGTCTCTTCTTCATCTGAACGAACAAAGAACAATACAACACAAGAACAGGCCCTTCGGCCCTCCAATCCTGTGCCGGTCATACCACCCTTGGCCAAAACCCTCAGCACAAATCCCTCTATACCCATCCTACCCATGTGTTTTTCAAGATGCCTTTTGGTCACCATTATCATAGAATTTACAGTGCAGAAGGAGGCCATTCAGCCCATCGAGTCTGCACCGGCTCTTGGAAAGAGCACCCTACCCAAGGTCAACACCGCCACCCCATCCCCATAACTCAGTAACCCCACCCAACTCTAAGGGCAATTTTTGGACACTAAGGGCAATTTATCATGGCCAATCCACCTAACCCGCACATCTTTGGACTGTGGGAGGAAACCGGAGCACCCGGAGGAAACCCACGCACACAGGGGGAGGATGTGCGGACTCCGCACAGACAGTGACCCAAGCCGGAATCGAACCTGGGACCCTGGAGCTGTGAAGCAATTGTGCTATCCACAAGGCTACCGTGCTGCCCCTACCATTAGTGTATCTGCTTCCATAACCTCCCCTAGCAACGCGTTCCAGGCACTCACCACCCTCTCTGAAATGAAAATCGCTTATTGTCACAAGTCGGCTTCAAATGAAGTTACTGTGAAAAGCCCCTAGTCGCCTGTTCCCCCGACAGGCTGGTACGGGAATTGAACCCGGGCTGCTGGCCTGCCTTGGTCTGCTTCAAAAGCCAGCTATTTAGCCCTGTGCTAAACCAGCACCTTTATAAAAAATTTTTTTGAAAAACTGCCTCGCACATCTCCAAAGCTTGCCCCTCGGACCTTAAGCCTATGCCCCCTGATGACTGACCCCTCCACCCTGGGAAAGAGTCCCTGCCCATCCACTCTATCCATGCCCCTCATAATCTTGTAGACCTCTTATCAGGTCACCCCTCAACCTCCGTTGTTCGAATGAAAACAGAGTCTATTCAGCCTCTCCGCATAGCTAGCACCCTCCAGAACAGGCAACATCCTGGTAAACCTCCTCTGAACTCTGTCCAAAGCCGCCTCCTGGTAGTGTGGCGGCCAGAATTGTGCGCAATATTCCAAGTACGGCCTAACCAAGGTTCTATACAACTGTAGCTTACCAGTTTTTATACTCTATGCCCTGTCCAATGAAGGCAAGCATGCCGTATGCTTTCTTGACTGCCTTGTCCACTGGTGTTGCCACTTTCAAAGATCTGTGGACCTGCACGCCCATAGAACATTACAGCGCAGTACAGGCTCTTCGGCCCTCGATGTTGCGCCGACCTGTGAAACCACTCTACAGCCTATCGTCCATATGTCTATCCAATGACTTTTCGAAGTCCTTCGTGTTGGCGAGTCCACTGCTGTTGCAGGCAGGGCATTCCACGCCCTTACTACTCTCTGAGTAAAGAACCTACCTCTGACATCTGTCTTGTATCTATCTCCCCTCAATTTAAAGCTATGTCCCCTCGTGCTAGACATCACCATCCAAGGAAAAAGGCTCTCACTGTCCACCCTATCCAATCCTCTGATCATCTTGTATGCCTCAATTAAGTCACCTCTTAACCTTCTCTCTAACAAAAACAGCCTCAAGTCCCTCAGCCTTTCCTCATAAGATCTTCCCTCCATACCAGACAACATTCTGGTAAATCTCCTCTGCACCCTTTCCAATGCTTCCACATCCTTCCTATAATGCGGCGACCAGAATTGCACGCAATACTCCAAATGCGGCCGCACCAGTTTTGTACAGCTGCAACATGACCTCATGGCTCCGAAACTCAATCCCTCTACCAATAAAAGCTAACACAGCGTACGCCTTCTTAACAACCCTCTCAATCTGGGTGGCAACTTTCAGGGATCTATGTACATGGACACCAAGATCTCTCTGCTCATCCACACTGCCAAGAATCTTACCATTAACTCTGTCTTCCTGTTATTCCTTCCAAAATGAATCACCTCACACTTTTCTGCATTAAACTCCATTTGCCACCTCTCAGCCCAGCGCTGCAGCTTATCAATGTCCCTCTGTAACTTATAACATCCTTCCACACTGTGCACAACTCCACCGACTTTAGTGTCATCACCCATCCTTCTACGCCCTCCAGGTCATTTATAAAAATGACAAACAGCAGTGACCCCAAAACAGATCCTTGTGGTACACCACTAATAACTGGACTCCAGTCTGAACATTTCCCATCAACCAACACCCTTTGTCTTCTTCCAGCTAGCCAATTTCTGATCCAAACTGCTAAATCACCCTGAATCCCATGCCTCTGTATTTTCTGCAGTAGCCTACCATGGGGAACCTTATCAAACGCTTTACTGAAATCCATATACAGCACATCAACTGCTTTACCCTCATCCACCTGTTTGGTCACCTTCTCAAAGAACTCAATAAGGTTTGTGAGGCACAACCTACCCTTCACAAAACCGTGTTGACTATCTCTAATCAAATTATTCCTTTCCAGATGAATATACATCCTATCTCTTATAAACCTTTCCAAGATTTTGCCCACAACAGAAGTAAGGCTCACTGGTCTATAGACCGGGGTTGTCTCTACTCCCCTTCTTGAACAAGGGGACATCATTTGCTATCCTCCAGTCTTCTGGCACTATTCCTGTAGACAAAGATGGCTTAAAGATCAAAGCCAAAGGCTCAGCAATCTCCTCCCTAGTTTCCCGGAGAATCCTAGGATAAATCCCATCCGGCCCAGGGGACTTATATATTTTCACACTTTCCAGAATTGCTAGCACCTCCTTATGACCCTCAAGCCCTTCTAGTCTAGTAGCCTGAATCTCGATATTCTCCTCGACAACATTGTCTTTTTCCTGTGTGAATACTGACAAAAAATATTCATTTAGCACCTCTCCTTGGACTCCAAGCACAACTTCCCACTACTGTCCTTGACTGGCCCTACTCTTACTCTAGTCATTTGTTTATTCCTGACATATCTATAGAAAGCTTTAAGGTAATCCTTGATCCTACCTGCCAAAAGACATCTCATGTCCCCTCCTGACTTTCTATATTCTAAGAGTTTGCCATTTACAGTATATTTCCCCTCTATGCTCGACCGACCAAAATACATTACCTCACATTTGTCTGGATTAAACTCCATTTGCCATTTCTCTGCCCAAGTCTCCAACCTAGCCAGTTCTGTATCGAACTTGCCATCTCACTTCTGATCCTTTTGTACCAGTCTGCCATGAGGCACCTTGTTAAAGGCTTTACTGAAGTCCATGTAAACCACATCCACCGCCCTCCCCATATCAATCACCTTTGTCACCTCCTCAAAAAAACTTGATCAAGATAGTAAGGCACGACCTCTGCTTCACAAAACCATGTTGTCTATCGCTAATGAGCCAACTGGTTTCCAAATGGGAATAAATCCTGTCCCTGAGAATTCTCTCCAATAATTTCCCTACTACTGATGTGAGGCTCACCGGCCTATAGTTTCCTGGATTATCCCTGCTACCTTTCTTAAACAGCAGTTACCACATTAGGTTTTCTCCAGTCCTTGGACCTCGCCTGTAGACAATGAGGATACAAAGTTGTCAGTCAAGGCCTCAGCAATTTCTTCTCTTGCTTCACTCAGTATTTTGGGGTAAATCCCATCCGGCCCAGGAGCCTTATCTACCGTAATGTCTTTTAAAACACCCAATCCCACCTCCTTTTCGATGTCAACATGACCCAGACTGTCCACACACCCTACCCAGGAATCATCTTCCGCAAAGTCCTTTTCTTTGATGAACACTGATGCAAAGTACTTGTATAGTACCTCACCCATTTCCTCTGGCTCAACACATAGATTCCCCCACTGTCCTTAAGTGGTCCAATTCTTTCCCTGGCCACCCTCTTGATTTTACATATGAATCAAAAGCTTTGGGATTCACCTTAATCCTACTTGCCAAGGATTTTTCATGACCCTTCCTAGCCCTCCTAATTTCCCACTTGAGTACCGTCCTACTTTTTTTATACTCCTCAAGGGTTTCGACTGTTCCCACTCTTCTAGACCGTACAAAAGTCTCCTTTTTCTTTTTGACGAGGTTCATGATATCACTCATCCAAGGCTCCCTAACTTTCCGTACTTACCCTTTGTTCTCTCAGGAACGTGGCATTTATGAATCCTAATCAACTCGCTTGAAAAACTCCCACATGTCCCATGTTGATTTACCCTCCAACAGCCGCACCCAATCCAAATAATTTTACGTTATCGGAATTTACCTTTCCCCAGTTTAGCACTTTAACTTGAGGGTTACCCTCATCCCTGTCCAAAAGTACCGTAAAATTTATGGAATTGTGGTCACTACTCCCAAAATGTTCCCCTACTGAAACCTCAACCACCTGTCCAGGCTCATTCCCCAATACCAGGTCCTGTACGGCCCCTTCCCCAGTTGGACCATCTACATATTGCATCAAGAAGGCTTCCTTGGGACTTCCGGTTGCGGCAGGGATGAGCTAGCCGCACGTTTCGGCGGCTCCAGCTCCGACGGAACTTCGGGCTCTTTTAAGAGCCCCAACGGGGACTTGGACGGCCGTAAAACCCGGTGCGAGGCGCGAGGGAAGGGAGTCCCCCCCGAAAGACGGAGGGAAAAACCGGCGCCGGCGGCTGCAGCCTGAAGAATCTGCAGCCAGAAGATCAGAGAGAGAGAGGGAGTGAAACAAAATGGCGGCGGAGAAACCACAGGTGACATGGGGGCCTGAGCAGGACGAGGTGGTGAGACGGTGCGTGGACCTGCTGAAGAAGGAGGTAATGACCCCGTTGTTACAGGCAATTGAGGGGCTTAAGGAGACTTTAAAGACCCAGGAGATGGAACTTCGCGTGGTGGAGCAGAAGTTGTCAGGTATTGAGGACGAGGTCCTGGGCCTGGCGGTCAAGACTCAGACGCACAAGGCACTTCATAAAAAGTGTGCTGACAGGATTGAGGCCCTTGAAAATGGAGCGCGAAGGAAGAACCTTAGGGTACTAGGTCTCCCGGAGGGTGTGGAAGGAGTGGACTGTGGAGCGTACGCAAGTAAGATGCTGAGCTCACTGATGGGTGCTGAGGCCCCTGCGGGCCCCATGGAGGTTGAGTGGGCAAATCGGATCCCGGCGAGAAGACCAAAAGCGGGAGAACCACCGAGGGCGATAATCGTGCGATTCTACCGCCTTAAGGACAGAGAAGAGGTCCTGAGATGGGCCAAAAAGGTGCGGAGCAGCAGATGGGAGAATGCGGTGGTAAGGATCTACCAGGATTGGAGTGCGGAGGTGGCGAGAAGGAGGGCGAGCTTCAACCGAGCCAAAGAGGTTTTGCACAAAAGGAAGGTGAAGTTTGGGATGCCGCAGCCGGCAAGACTATGGGTCACGCATCAGGAGAGACATTATTATTTCGAGACGGCGGAGGAAGCATGGTCCTTCATCAATGAAGAGAAACTGGACCGGAACTGAGGGACGAATGCTGCAGGGAACTGTTACTGTTTTTGTTAATGGGATGGTGAAAGTTAAGCGAGAAGTAAACAGGGAAGGGGGGGGACACTAGGGAAATGTGGGCGCCGGTGAGGGGGGAGAGGCGGGACATAGTCAGAGAATGGGGAAGGAGAGGGGGAGGGGAAAGGGAGCTGCGCCATAAGAGGCGGGACAGGTAAAGGGATGTTCCCGCGCCAGAAAGAATAAGGCAGGAAAACAGGCGCAAGGCGGATGGGAGTTCCCTCACACCGGGGGGGCCGAGGAGCGAGCAGGAGTAGCCGGGGTCAGTTGAAGTCAGCTGACTTACGGAAGTGATATGGGGGGAGCAATCAAGCTAGATAGGGATCTAGCGGGGGAGGGGGGAAGGGGACAACTGGGTTGCTGCTGCGGAAATCCAAAAGGAAATGGCTAAAGAGAAGGTGGTCGGGGGCGGAATGCGACGCTGGGGGAGCGAGCGGGAGTGCGGAGGCGGGATATGGGACTGGCCTAGAGAAGGTAATGGCTAGTCGACACGGGAGGGGGGCAGGTAGCCCCCCAGTGAGGCTGATCACGTGGAACGTGAGAGGCCTGAATGGGCCGATAAAAAGGGCCCGAGCGCTCGCGCATTTGAAAGGACTAAGGGCAGACGTGGTTATGCTCCAAGAGACGCACCTAAAGGTGGCGGACCAAGTTAGGCTAAGGAAAGGATGGGTGGGACAGGTGTTCCACTCAGGACTGGACGCAAAGAACAGAGGGGTGGCCATTTTGGTGGGGAAACGGGTAGCATTTGAAGCAAAGAACATCGTAGCAGATAGTGGAGGTAGATATGTAATGGTGAGTGGTAGGCTGGAGGGAATGGAGGTCGTGTTGGTTAATGTGTATGCCCCAAATTGGGACGATGCGGGGTTCATGAGACGGATGCTGGGGCGTATTCCAGACCTGGAGGCAGGAAATTTGATTTTAGGAGGGGACTTCAATACGGTGCTGGACCCAGCTCAAGGACTGGAAGAAGGCCGGCAGCGGCCAAGGTACTTAAGGGGTTTATGGACCAAATGGGGGGAGTGGATCCATGGCGATTTCTTAGACCCAGGGCTAGGGAGTATTCCTTCTTCTCCCACGTCCATAAAGTGTACTCCCGGATAGATTTTTTTGTTCTAGGAAGGTCGTTGATCTCTAGGGTGGAAGAAGCTGAATACTCCGCCATAGCGGTTTCGGATCATGCCCCACATTGGGTGGACCTGGAAGTAGGAGAGGACAGGGAGCAGAGAACACTCTGGCGATTAGATGTGGGACTGATGGCGGATGAGGGAGTGTGTGCAAGAGTGAGGGGGTGTATCGAGAGTTACCTGGAGGTCAATGACGATGGTCCCTGTGGGAGTGGTCTGGGAAGCACTAAAAGCGGTGGTCAGAGGAGAGCTGATTTCTATTGGGGCCCACAAAAGGAAAACAGAGGCCAAGGAAAGGGATAGATTACTGGGGGAGATTTTAAGGGTGGACAGGGAATTTGCAGAGACCCCTGAGGAGGAGCTGTACAGGGAGAGGAGACGACTCCAGACCGAGTTTGACCTTCTGACCACCAGAAAGGCGGAGGTACTGTGGAGGAAGGCACAGGGGAGGAGGTATGAATATGGGGAAAAGGCTAGTCGCCTGTTGGTATACCAACTGCGAAAGAGGGCAGCAGCGAGGGAGATAGGAGGAATTAGGGATGAAAGGGGAGACACCGTGCGAAGGGCAGGAAAGATAAATGAGGTGTTTAAGACCTTTTATGAAGAACTGTATAGGTCTCAGCCCCCAGAGGGAGAGGAGGGGATGCGGCAGTTCCTGGATCAGTTGAGGTTCCCGAAAGTGGAGGAGCAGGCGGTGGCAGGCCTGGGGGCGCCGATTGAGGTGGACGAGGTTATTAAGGGACTGGGAAGCAGGGAAGCCCCCGGGGCCAGACGGGTTCCCGGTGGAATTCTACAGAAAATATGTGGACTTGTTGGCCCCGTTGTTGGCGAGGACGTTCAATGAGGCCAGGGAAGGGGGGACACGACCCCCGACAATGTCGGAGGCGACGATATCGCTAATTTTGAAGAGGGACAAAGATCCGATGCAGTGTGGGTCCTATAGACCTATTTCACTATTGAGCGTGGACGCCAAACTGCTAGCAAAGGTGCTGGCATCGAGGATAGAGGACTGTGTCCCAGGGGTGGTGCACGAAGACCAGACTGGGTTCGTAAAAGGGAGACAATTGAATGTTAACGTGCGACGGCTATTAGGGGTGATAACGATGCCCTCAGTGGAGGGGGAGGCAGAGATAGTGGCGGCAATGGACGCAGAGAAGGCATTTGATAGGGTGGAGTGGGAGTATTTATGGGAAGTGTTAAGGAGGTTTGGGTTTGGGAACGGATTTATTCGCTGGGTTAGACTACTTTATGGGGCACCAACGGCAAGCGTAGTTACAGGTCGACATAGATCGGAGTATTTCCGATTATATAGGGGAACAAGACGGATGCCCGCTGTCTCCATTGTTGTTTGCGCTGGCAATTGAACCTCTGGCCATGGCGCTGAGAGACTCCAGGAAATGGAGAGGGGTGACTAGAGGGGGAGAAGAACACCGAGTCTCGTTATACGCGGATGACCTATTGCTATACGTGTCGGACCCAGCGGGGGGGGATGATAGAGGTTATGCGAATCTTGAGGAGGTTCGGGGAATTTTCGGGGTATAGGCTAAACATGGGGAAGAGTGAATTATATGTGATACATCCAGGGGACCAGAGTAGAGAGATAGAAGGCTTACCGCTAAGGAAAGTGGAAAGAAACTTCCGATACTTGCGGATTCAGATCGCTAGGAGCTGGGGAACCTTGCACAGACTTAATCTGACACGGCTGGTAGAAGAAATGGAGGAGGACTTTAGGAGGTGGGACATGCAGCCTTTATCGCTGGCGGGCAGGGTGCAGGCAATTAAGATGATGGTCCTCCCGAGGTTCTTATTTGTATTTCAATGTCTCCCTATTTTAATCACCAGGACCTTTTTTAATAAAATAGATAGGAGCATTACGAGCTTTGTGTGGGCAGGGAAAGTTCCGAGAGTAAGGAGGGGGTTCCTGCAGCGCAGTAGGGACAGAGGAGGACTGGCACTACCGAACTTGGGAGATTATTATTGAGCCGCCAATGTGGCAATGATACGTAGATGGATGATGGAGGGTGAGGGAGCGGCGTGGAAAAGGCTGGAGAGAAGGTCCTGTAAAGGGACGAGTCTAGAGGCACTGGTGACGGCGCCGCTACCGTTCTCACCGAAAAAGTACACCACGAACCCGGTGGTGGTGGCAACACTGAACATATGGGGACAGTGGAGGCGACAGAGAGGGGTGCGGGGAGCCCTGGTGGGGTCCCCTATCAGGAACAACCATAGGTTCGCCCCAGGAAGAATGGATGGAGGATTTCAGAGCTGGTACCAGTTGGAAATTAGGAAGGTGGGAGATTTATTCATAGATGGGACTTTTGCGAGCTTGGGAGCACTGGAGGAAAAGTATAAGTTACCCCAGGGGAATTTCTTGAGATATATGCAGGTGAGGGCGTTTACTAGACAACAGGTGAGGGAATTTCCGCGGCTCCCGACACGGGATGTATCCCGGGCAGGGTGCTTTCAGGGGTGTGGGTCGGAGAGGGCAAGGTGTCAGAGATTTATAGAGAGATGAGGGAAGAGGGGGAGGAGTCGGTGGGCGAACTAAAAAGAAAGTGGGAAGAAGAATTAGGGGAGGAGATAGAGGAGGGTATGTGGGCTGATGCCCTAAGCAGGGTAAATTCCTCTTCCTCATGCGCCAGGCTTAGCCTGATTCAATTTAAGGTGCTACATAGTGCACACATAGAACATAAGAACATAGAACATAGAACATAACGGGGGCAAGATTGAGCAGGTTCTTTGGAGTGGAGGTCAAATGTGGGAGGTGTGGCGGGAGTCCGGCAAACCATGCACATATGTTTTGGGCGTGCCCGGCATTGGAAGGGAGTGATTTTGCAGGTGGTGAAGGCCCTGGTCAAACCAGGCTGGGGGTTAGCTCTATTTGGAGTTGCGGAAGAGCCGGGAGTGCAGGAGGCGAAAGAGGCTGATGTCGTGGCCTTTGCGTCCCTCATAGCCCGGCGCAGGATCCTACTCATGTGGAAGGAGGCGAAACCCCCCGGACTGGAGGCCTGGGTAAACGATATGGCGGGGTTTATTAAACTGGAGCAGATAAAGTTTGCCCTGAGAGGATCGGCTCAAGGGTTCACCAGGCGGTGGCAGCCATTTCTCGACTACCTAGGGGAACGTTAGAGGGAAGACGGATGACCAGCAGCAGCAACCCGGGGGGGGGGGGGGGGTGTAGGCAGTTGAGTATAGGGCAATAGAGTACGAGGTTTTGTTACTTGTATATTATTACTACTATTATTACTATTGTTAAAAAGTTTAAAAATTTCTGTTTTGTTACTGTTATCGTTTCGCTTGTTTTGTAAGCGGGAAAAATGTTGCTCGGAAAAAAATTCAATAAAATATATTTTTAAAAAAAGAAGGCTTCCTGGATACACCTTACAAACTCTGCCCCATCCAAACCCCGAGCACTAAAAGAGTCCCAGTCAATATCGGGGAAATTAAAATCCCCGACCGCAACAACCCTGTTACTTTTGCACCTGTCCAAAATCTCTGCTCCTCTATCTCTCGCTGGAAGTTGGGGGGCCTGTAATAAACCCCCAACATTGTGATTGTCCCCTGCCTGTTCCTCAGCTCTACCCAAATTGCCTCATTGTATGAGCCCTCCAAGGTGTCCTCCCGCAGTATGGCTGTAATCTCCTTAACCAGTAATGCTACTCCCCCACCCCTTTTCCATCCCCCTCTATCTCTCCTGAAGCATCTGTATCCTCCAACGTTCAGCTGCCAATGCTGCCCTTCCTCTAACCACATTTCTGTGATAGCCACAACATCATAGTTGCCAGTACTAATCAGTGCTCGAAGTTCATCTGCCTTACCTGCTGTGCTTCTGACCTTGAAACAAATACACTTAAAACCACTGCGTTTGAGCAGACAAGTTCTCTTACTTTTGTTCTCTATTTCCCCTTCACCTAAGCTAAAGCTCTGGTTCCCACCTCCCGGCCATATTAGTTTAAATCCTCCCGAGTGACTCCAGCAAACCTCCCAGCCAGGATATTGGTGCCTCTCCAGTTTAGATGCAACCCGTCCTTCTTGTACAGGTCCCACCTTCCCCGGAAGAGATCCCAATGGTCTAGAAATCTGAAACCCTCCCTTCTACACCACCAGTTTAGCCACATATTTAGCTGCACTGTCCTCCTATTTCTAGCCTCACTGGCACGTGGCACAGGGAGTTTTTTATCGTTCGTACCTATGTGTACTGCGACCTCTGGCTGTTCACCCTCCCCCTTCAGGATGTCCTGCGTTCATTCAGAGACAACCTTGACCCTGGCACCAGGGAAGCAACATACCATCCTGGAGTCTCTTTCACGTCCACAGAATCGCCTATCTGTGTCCCTTACTTTCGAGTCCCCTATAACTATCGCTCTCCTGCACTTTGCCCTCCCCTGCTGCCAAACAAAGCCAGTTGTGGTGCCACTGTTCTGGCTGCTGTTGTTTTATCCCAATAGCCATCCCCCTCAACAGTATCCAAAACAGTATATCTGTGAGAGAGGGGGACAGCCACAGGGGATTCCTGCGCTGACTGCCTGCCCTTTCTAGCGGTCACCCATCTG